>NW_026777794.1:0-100971 GCF_028023285.1 Balaenoptera ricei
ACATTGAAGCACTGCTCTTTGAGGCACCATAGATGAGCCTGGAGATATTCACAAAACATGAAGTAGGTCGGAAAGCAAAAGACCTTTAGCCTATATTATCACTTATGGCATTATCTAATAACTGACACAGATGAACATATTTCCAAAGAGAAAGACACTCACAGGCTTAGAAAACAAACTATGCTCATCTGAAAGGAAAGGAGGGGGGAAATTGAGAAATGAAGATTAGTGTTACTATACATATACAAATACATATTATATACATGTATCAAAAAGACCGAACATATAGCAAGGGAGGTCGACGGAACACTGTAATATTTTACATGGGAAGAGGATCTGTACATTAATAGACATACATAATGTACAAATGAACCAGATTGTGTACACCTAGGACAAACAATATTCTAAACTTTACCCAGATTAAAAAACTTTTAAAAACCAAGAAGAAGTAATGAGACATAAACTTATGGGGATTTCTCCTGGCAAATTCCATTCTAATTTACAACCTAGGACAATAACTTCCAGAAAGGCTCTGCTGCCCTAGTACCCAGATTGGGGAATGGAGAAATGCTACCTCCTTGTGGCCGTTTCCCACAACAGCAGCTTTGAATCCACTGCAAAAGGTCACTAAATTTTCAACAACTTGCAGTTCTGTAAATGACACCTGCCCCCCAGAAAATTTCTGGGGTCAAAGATCCACCAAAAAATACAAAAGAGGGCAACCTTCGAAGAAGACAATTTCAAGAGCTATATTGAACTCACGGTTTTTTCTTTTAAGGGAAAAGAAAAAGGCGTAGGAATATGTTGAATTTTAAAAAAATTTAAGACATGCATACCCATATTACAAAAACCTATCAGCTCACAGCAGTCAGAATGGCCATTAGGAAAAATGCTGCAAAAAATAAACGGTGAAGGGAGTGTGGAGAAATGCGTACCCTCGGTTGTAAGGTGGGGCATGTAAAGAGCCACTAATGAAAACACAGTGTAGGTGCTTTGAAAAGGGAAACATTGAGCTCCCAGTCAATCAATCACAACCACTGCTTGGCCTATCACCTGAGAAAATGAGAATCAAAAAGTCACAGGCTGGCAAACCTGTACGCCAGCAAGATTTACCTTAGCCAGCACTTGGAAGCAATGAAAATGTCCATCAACCGAGGAATGCACCAAGAAGAAGTGGTCCACGTACACAGTGGAATATTACTCTAATAATAAATATAAATTAAATTTAAAAACAAACAAAAGCAAGGAGACATCAACAATTGTGGGTTTATCCGGGCACATTGCACTCTAATTTATAACCGAAGAACACCACTGGCCGGTAGTTCTGTTTCCCTAGTACCAGCAAGGGGAAAGTAGAAAGGCTGCCGCTCTCTGGCCGTTACCTGCAAAAGCAGGTTTAAAGCCTGAGCTAATGGTCACTTCATATGAACAAGTACTGCAAGGCTGTAAATGAAACCTGCCCTCAAAGTGTCTTGAGGGAGATAATGGCCAAAATATTTCAAATGGTGACACATACTTTAAGAAAACACTTTGAAGAAATAAGCTCTAATCACAGCTGGAAAAATAAAAAGGTCATGTCTTAAAGCTCAATTTCAACGCAGTATGAGACACATGCAAATTCAACCACAAAGAGGTATCAGCTCACACCACTCAGAATAACCATCAGCAAAAACTACAAAGAATAAATCCTGAAGGTGCTGGGAAGAAATGCATACCCTCCACTTTAAGTGGGACGTAACCTGGAAAGAGCCACTAAGGAGAACAGAATAGAGGTGCCTTTAAAAGGTCAACATTGAGCTACCATATGATCCAGCAGACCTATTCCTGGACCTATAAACTAACAGGACAGAATTGGAAGGACACAGCCACGCAAATCTGCAGTGCATAGTATTACACTAGCCAAGATATGGAAGTACCCAAAAAGTCCACCGACAGATAGGTGGACAAAGAAGAACTGCTACCTGTACAGATGGAATATGAGCTAGTGAAAAAAATGAAATAATGCCATTTCCAGCACCATAGATGAGTCTAGAAGTAATCACGCAACTTGGAGTAAGTGAGAAAGCGAAAGACACATATCCTATCATATCACATATAGGTGTTACCTAAAAAAAGATACAAAGAAAGATATTTCCACAGAGAAACACTTTCATAGATTCATTAAAAAAACTTATGGTTCACCAAATGCAAAGGTGTGAGGATTGGATACATTACCATATTGAGGTTAACAGAGAGATACAAACACATGTGAAATATATAATCACCAAAGACCTACGCAATACCAAGAGAAGACTACTCAACATTGTTTCATAACCTACATGGGAAAAGCATCCGAAGAAGAAGAGATATATGAATATGTGTGAAAGAACCACATCTTGCACACCCAGAACAAACAAAACATTGTAATCAAGTTTGCTGTGATAAAAAATAAAAATTAAGTTAAAAATACCAACAAGAAGTAATGAGACATAAACTTAAAGGGCTTTTTCCTCGCACATTCCATTGTAATTTACAACTTAGAACACCACTTCCAGTAAGGCTCTGTTGCCCTAGTAACCAGATTTGGTAAAGGAGAAATGCTGCCGCCTTGTGGCCGATTCCCGCAAGAGCAGCTTTTAACCCACAGCTAATGGTCACTTACCATTCACAAGGACTCAGGGCTGTAAAGGACACCTGCCCTCAAAATTGTGCTGAGGTAGGGAATGGATAAAAAAGTTCAAAACAGGCAACATGTTCACGAAGTTAGTATGAAGAGGTAAGTTTTACTCACTCTCTTTTTAAAGAAAGGAAAATGGATAAAAGCTCAGCCTCAGGAAGTATTAGACTCATGCAATCTAATCTACAAAAAGATTTCAACTCACAGCAGTCGACTGACCATTGGCAAAAAGTCTACAAACAATAAATGCTGAAGAGGATTTAGAGAACTGTGTCCCCTCTAGCTGCTGGTGAGATGTAAAAGGGTTAAACGCTAATAATGAGAACAGAAAGGAGCTGCGTTGAAAAGGAAAAATTGAGGTACCATTCAATCCAGCAGGCGCACCAATGGGCCTCTCACCTGAGAAGACCAGAATGAAGAAGACCTGGGCTGCAAAAGCTGCACTGCAGCCTTATTCACAATAGACAAGACAGTGAAGCAACCAAAATGTCCATCAACAGATGAAAGGATAAAGAAGAAGTGGTCCATGTACACAATGAATACTAGCCATGGAAAACAATGAAACACTGCTCTTTGAGGCACCATAGATGATCTTGGAGATAATCACAGAACATGAGCTAAGTCGGAAAGCAAAAGTCCTATATCCTATGATATCACTTATAGGCGTTATCTAATAACTGACACAAATGAACATATATCCACAGAGAAAGTCAATCACACACTTATTAAAAAAAAACTATGCTTATCTAAAAGGAAAGGTGGGGGGAATGGATAAATGAAGATGAGCGTTACCATATGTATACAAATACATATTATATACATATATCAAAAAGACCGACCGTATAGCAAGGAAGGTTTACGGAACACTCTGTAATAATTCACACGGGAAGAGGATCTCTACATAAATAGGTATATAGAATATGTAGATGAACCAGAGTGTGTACACCTTGGACAAGCAACATTCTAACCATTACCCCAATTGAAAAAATTAAAACAACGAACTAGGAGTAATGAGACATAAACTTATGGGGGGTTTTCCTGGCACATTCCATCCAAATTGAAAACCTAGGCAAACAACTTCCAGAACGGCTCTGCTGCCCTAGTACCCAGATTTGGGAATGGAGAAATGCTGCATCCTTGTGGCCGTTTCCCACAACAGCAGCTTCGAACCCACTGCAAAAGGTCACTAATTATTCACCAATTGCAGGTCTGTAAATGACACCGGCCCTCCAAAAAATACTGAGATCGAAAATCGAACAAAAAATTCTAGAGTGCAACTTTCCAAAAAGAAAATTTGAAGAGGTATATTATACTCACACTTTTTTTCCTTTTTCTTTTAACAGAAAAGCAAAAGGCGTGGAAAAATGATGAATTGTAGGAATTTTTACAGACATGTAAACCCAGATTACAAAAACCTATCAGCTCTCACCAGTCAGAATGGCCATCAACAAAAATGCTGCAAACAATAAATGCTGACGTGATTGTGGAGAAATGCGTACCCTCGATGCTAAGGGGCACGTGGTAAGAGCCACTAATGAAAGCACAATTGAGGTGCCTTGAAAAGGTAAACGTTGAGCTACCATACCAGTCAATCAATCATACCCACTGCTGGGTCTATCACCTGAGAAAAGGAAAATCAAAAATCACAGGCTGGCAATCCTGCACTCCAGCAATATTTACCATAGGCAACACTTGGAAGCAACGAAAATGTCCATCAACAGAGGAATGCACCAAGAAGAAGTGGTCCATGTACAGAATGGAATATTAGCCATGGAAAACATTGAAGCACTGCTCTTTGAGGCACCATAGATGAGCCTGGAGATATTCACAAAACATGAAGTAGGTCGGAAAGCAAAAGACCTTTAGCCTATATTATCACTTATGGCATTATCTAATAACTGACACAGATGAACATATTTCCAAAGAGAAAGACACTCACAGGCTTAGAAAACAAACTATGCTCATCTGAAAGGAAAGGAGGGGGGAAATTGAGAAATGAAGATTAGTGTTACTATACATATACAAATACATATTATATACATGTATCAAAAAGACCGAACATATAGCAAGGGAGGTCGACGGAACACTGTAATATTTTACATGGGAAGAGGATCTGTACATTAATAGACATACATAATGTACAAATGAACCAGATTGTGTACACCTAGGACAAACAATATTCTAAACTTTACCCAGATTAAAAAACTTTTAAAAACCAAGAAGAAGTAATGAGACATAAACTTATGGGGATTTCTCCTGGCAAATTCCATTCTAATTTACAACCTAGGACAATAACTTCCGGAAAGGCTCTGCTGCCCTAGTACCCAGATTGGGGAATGGAGAAATGCTACCTCCTTGTGGCCGTTTCCCACAACAGCAGCTTTGAATCCACTGCAAAAGGTCACTAAATTTTCAACAACTTGCAGTTCTGTAAATGACACCTGCCCCCCAGAAAATTTCTGGGGTCAAAGATCCACCAAAAAATACAAAAGAGGGCAACCTTCGAAGAAGACAATTTCAAGAGCTATATTGAACTCACGGTTTTTTCTTTTAAGGGAAAAGAAAAAGGCGTAGGAATATGTTGAATTTTAAAAAAATTTAAGACATGCATACCCATATTACAAAAACCTATCAGCTCACAGCAGTCAGAATGGCCATTAGGAAAAATGCTGCAAAAAATAAACGGTGAAGGGAGTGTGGAGAAATGCGTACCCTCGGTTGTAAGGTGGGGCATGTAAAGAGCCACTAATGAAAACACAGTGTAGGTGCTTTGAAAAGGGAAACATTGAGCTCCCAGTCAATCAATCACAACCACTGCTTGGCCTATCACCTGAGAAAATGAGAATCAAAAAGTCACAGGCTGGCAAACCTGTACGCCAGCAAGATTTACCTTAGCCAGCACTTGGAAGCAATGAAAATGTCCATCAACCGAGGAATGCACCAAGAAGAAGTGGTCCACGTACACAGTGGAATATTACTCTAATAATAAATATAAATTAAATTTAAAAACAAACAAAAGCAAGGAGACATCAACAATTGTGGGTTTATCCGGGCACACTGCACTCTAATTTATAACCGAAGAACACCACTGGCCGGTAGTTCTGTTTCCCTAGTACCAGCAAGGGGAAAGTAGAAAGGCTGCCGCTCTCTGGCCGTTACCTGCAAAAGCAGGTTTAAAGCCTGAGCTAATGGTCACTTCATATGAACAAGTACTGCAAGGCTGTAAATGAAACCTGCCCTCAAAGTGTCTTGAGGGAGATAATGGCCAAAATATTTCAAATGGTGACACATACTTTAAGAAAACACTTTGAAGAAATAAGCTCTAATCACAGCTGGAAAAATAAAAAGGACATGTCTTAAAGCTCAATTTCAACGCAGTATGAGACACATGCAAATTCAACCACAAAGAGGTATCAGCTCACATCACTCAGAATAACCATCAGCAAAAACTACAAAGAATAAATCCTGAAGGTGCTGGGAAGAAATGCATACCCTCCACTTTAAGTGGGACGTAACCTGGAAAGAGCCACTAAGGAGAACAGAATAGAGGTGCCTTTAAAAGGTCAACATTGAGCTACCATATGATCCAGCAGACCTATTCCTGGACCTATAAACTAACAGGACAGAATTGGAAGGACACAGCCATGCAAATCTGCAGTGCATAGTATTACACTAGCCAAGATATGGAAGTAACCAAAAAGTCCACCGACAGATAGGTGGACAAAGAAGAACTGCTACCTGTACAGATGGAATATGAGCTAGTGAAAAAAATGAAATAATGCCATTTCCAGCACCATAGATGAGTCTAGAAGTAATCACGCAACTTGGAGTAAGTGAGAAAGCGAAAGACACATATCCTATCATATCACATATAGGTGTTACCTAAAAAAAGATACAAAGAAAGATATTTCCACAGAGAAACACTTTCATAGATTCATTAAAAAAACTTATGGTTCACCAAATGCAAAGGTGTGAGGATTGGATACATTACCATATTGAGGTTAACAGAGAGATACAAACACATGTGAAATATATAATCACCAAAGACCTACGCAATACCAAGAGAAGACTACTCAACATTGTTTCATAACCTACATGGGAAAAGCATCCGAAGAAGAAGAGATATATGAATATGTGTGAAAGAACCACATCTTGCACACCCAGAACAAACAAAACATTGTAATCAAGTTTGCTGTGATAAAAAATAAAAATTAAGTTAAAAATACCAACAAGAAGTAATGAGACATAAACTTAAAGGGCTTTTTCCTCGCACATTCCATTGTAATTTACAACTTAGAACACCACTTCCAGTAAGGCTCTGTTGCCCTAGTAACCAGATTTGGTAAAGGAGAAATGCTGCCGCCTTGTGGCCGATTCCCGCAAGAGCAGCTTTTAACCCACAGCTAATGGTCACTTACCATTCACAAGGACTCAGGGCTGTAAAGGACACCTGCCCTCAAAATTGTGCTGAGGTAGGGAATGGATAAAAAAGTTCAAAACAGGCAACATGTTCACGAAGTTAGTATGAAGAGGTAAGTTTTACTCACTCTCTTTTTAAAGAAAGGAAAATGGATAAAAGCTCAGCCTCAGGAAGTATTAGACTCATGCAATCTAATCTACAAAAAGATTTCAACTCACAGCAGTCGACTGACCATTGGCAAAAAGTCTACAAACAATAAATGCTGAAGAGGATTTAGAGAACTGTGTCCCCTCTAGCTGCTGGTGAGATGTAAAAGGGTTAAACGCTAATAATGAGAACAGAAAGGAGCTGCGTTGAAAAGGAAAAATTGAGGTACCATTCAATCCAGCAGGCGCACCAATGGGCCTCTCACCTGAGAAGACCAGAATGAAGAAGACCTGGGCTGCAAAAGCTGCACTGCAGCCTTATTCACAATAGACAAGACAGTGAAGCAACCAAAATGTCCATCAACAGATGAAAGGATAAAGAAGAAGTGGTCCATGTACACAATGAATACTAGCCATGGAAAACAATGAAACACTGCTCTTTGAGGCACCATAGATGATCTTGGAGATAATCACAGAACATGAGCTAAGTCGGAAAGCAAAAGTCCTATATCCTATGATATCACTTATAGGCGTTATCTAATAACTGACACAAATGAACATATATCCACAGAGAAAGTCAATCACACACTTATTAAAAAAAAACTATGCTTATCTAAAAGGAAAGGTGGGGGGAATGGATAAATGAAGATGAGCGTTACCATATGTATACAAATACACATTATATACATATATCAAAAAGACCGACCGTATAGCAAGGAAGGTTTACGGAACACTCTGTAATAATTCACACGGGAAGAGGATCTCTACATAAATAGGTATATAGAATATGTAGATGAACCAGAGTGTGTACACCTTGGACAAGCAACATTCTAACCATTACCCCAATTGAAAAAATTAAAACAACGAACTAGGAGTAATGAGACATAAACTTATGGGGGGTTTTCCTGGCACATTCCATCCAAATTGAAAACCTAGGCAAACAACTTCCAGAACGGCTCTGCTGCCCTAGTACCCAGATTTGGGAATGGAGAAATGCTGCATCCTTGTGGCCGTTTCCCACAACAGCAGCTTCGAACCCACTGCAAAAGGTCACTAATTATTCACCAATTGCAGGTCTGTAAATGACACCGGCCCTCCAAAAAATACTGAGATCGAAAATCGAACAAAAAATTCTAGAGTGCAACTTTCCAAAAAGAAAATTTGAAGAGGTATATTATACTCACACTTTTTTTCCTTTTTCTTTTAACAGAAAAGCAAAAGGCGTGGAAAAATGATGAATTGTAGGAATTTTTACAGACATGTAAACCCAGATTACAAAAACCTATCAGCTCTCACCAGTCAGAATGGCCATCAACAAAAATGCTGCAAACAATAAATGCTGACGTGATTGTGGAGAAATGCGTACCCTCGATGCTAAGGGGCACGTGGTAAGAGCCACTAATGAAAGCACAATTGAGGTGCCTTGAAAAGGTAAACGTTGAGCTACCATACCAGTCAATCAATCATACCCACTGCTGGGTCTATCACCTGAGAAAAGGAAAATCAAAAATCACAGGCTGGCAATCCTGCACTCCAGCAATATTTACCATAGGCAACACTTGGAAGCAACGAAAATGTCCATCAACAGAGGAATGCACCAAGAAGAAGTGGTCCATGTACAGAATGGAATATTAGCCATGGAAAACATTGAAGCACTGCTCTTTGAGGCACCATAGATGAGCCTGGAGATATTCACAAAACATGAAGTAGGTCGGAAAGCAAAAGACCTTTAGCCTATATTATCACTTATGGCATTATCTAATAACTGACACAGATGAACATATTTCCAAAGAGAAAGACACTCACAGGCTTAGAAAACAAACTATGCTCATCTGAAAGGAAAGGAGGGGGGAAATTGAGAAATGAAGATTAGTGTTACTATACATATACAAATACATATTATATACATGTATCAAAAAGACCGAACATATAGCAAGGGAGGTCGACGGAACACTGTAATATTTTACATGGGAAGAGGATCTGTACATTAATAGACATACATAATGTACAAATGAACCAGATTGTGTACACCTAGGACAAACAATATTCTAAACTTTACCCAGATTAAAAAACTTTTAAAAACCAAGAAGAAGTAATGAGACATAAACTTATGGGGATTTCTCCTGGCAAATTCCATTCTAATTTACAACCTAGGACAATAACTTCCGGAAAGGCTCTGCTGCCCTAGTACCCAGATTGGGGAATGGAGAAATGCTACCTCCTTGTGGCCGTTTCCCACAACAGCAGCTTTGAATCCACTGCAAAAGGTCACTAAATTTTCAACGACTTGCAGTTCTGTAAATGACACCTGCCCCCCCAGAAAATTTCTGGGGTCAAAGATCCACCAAAAAATACAAAAGAGGGCAACCTTCGAAGAAGACAATTTCAAGAGCTATATTGAACTCACGGTTTTTTCTTTTAAGGGAAAAGAAAAAGGCGTAGGAATATGTTGAATTTTAAAAAAATTTAAGACATGCATACCCATATTACAAAAACCTATCAGCTCACAGCAGTCAGAATGGCCATTAGGAAAAATGCTGCAAAAAATAAACGGTGAAGGGAGTGTGGAGAAATGCGTACCCTCGGTTGTAAGGTGGGGCATGTAAAGAGCCACTAATGAAAACACAGTGTAGGTGCTTTGAAAAGGGAAACATTGAGCTCCCAGTCAATCAATCACAACCACTGCTTGGCCTATCACCTGAGAAAATGAGAATCAAAAAGTCACAGGCTGGCAAACCTGTACGCCAGCAAGATTTACCTTAGCCAGCACTTGGAAGCAATGAAAATGTCCATCAACCGAGGAATGCACCAAGAAGAAGTGGTCCACGTACACAGTGGAATATTACTCTAATAATAAATATAAATTAAATTTAAAAACAAACAAAAGCAAGGAGACATCAACAATTGTGGGTTTATCCGGGCACACTGCACTCTAATTTATAACCGAAGAACACCACTGGCCGGTAGTTCTGTTTCCCTAGTACCAGCAAGGGGAAAGTAGAAAGGCTGCCGCTCTCTGGCCGTTACCTGCAAAAGCAGGTTTAAAGCCTGAGCTAATGGTCACTTCATATGAACAAGTACTGCAAGGCTGTAAATGAAACCTGCCCTCAAAGTGTCTTGAGGGAGATAATGGCCAAAATATTTCAAATGGTGACACATACTTTAAGAAAACACTTTGAAGAAATAAGCTCTAATCACAGCTGGAAAAATAAAAAGGACATGTCTTAAAGCTCAATTTCAACGCAGTATGAGACACATGCAAATTCAACCACAAAGAGGTATCAGCTCACATCACTCAGAATAACCATCAGCAAAAACTACAAAGAATAAATCCTGAAGGTGCTGGGAAGAAATGCATACCCTCCACTTTAAGTGGGACGTAACCTGGAAAGAGCCACTAAGGAGAACAGAATAGAGGTGCCTTTAAAAGGTCAACATTGAGCTACCATATGATCCAGCAGACCTATTCCTGGACCTATAAACTAACAGGACAGAATTGGAAGGACACAGCCACGCAAATCTGCAGTGCATAGTATTACACTAGCCAAGATATGGAAGTACCCAAAAAGTCCACCGACAGATAGGTGGACAAAGAAGAACTGCTACCTGTACAGATGGAATATGAGCTAGTGAAAAAAATGAAATAATGCCATTTCCAGCACCATAGATGAGTCTAGAAGTAATCACGCAACTTGGAGTAAGTGAGAAAGCGAAAGACACATATCCTATCATATCACATATAGGTGTTACCTAAAAAAAGATACAAAGAAAGATATTTCCACAGAGAAACACTTTCATAGATTCATTAAAAAAACTTATGGTTCACCAAATGCAAAGGTGTGAGGATTGGATACATTACCATATTGAGGTTAACAGAGAGATACAAACACATGTGAAATATATAATCACCAAAGACCTACGCAATACCAAGAGAAGACTACTCAACATTGTTTCATAACCTACATGGGAAAAGCATCCGAAGAAGAAGAGATATATGAATATGTGTGAAAGAACCACATCTTGCACACCCAGAACAAACAAAACATTGTAATCAAGTTTGCTGTGATAAAAAATAAAAATTAAGTTAAAAATACCAACAAGAAGTAATGAGACATAAACTTAAAGGGCTTTTTCCTCGCACATTCCATTGTAATTTACAACTTAGAACACCACTTCCAGTAAGGCTCTGTTGCCCTAGTAACCAGATTTGGTAAAGGAGAAATGCTGCCGCCTTGTGGCCGATTCCCGCAAGAGCAGCTTTTAACCCACAGCTAATGGTCACTTACCATTCACAAGGACTCAGGGCTGTAAAGGACACCTGCCCTCAAAATTGTGCTGAGGTAGGGAATGGATAAAAAAGTTCAAAACAGGCAACATGTTCACGAAGTTAGTATGAAGAGGTAAGTTTTACTCACTCTCTTTTTAAAGAAAGGAAAATGGATAAAAGCTCAGCCTCAGGAAGTATTAGACTCATGCAATCTAATCTACAAAAAGATTTCAACTCACAGCAGTCGACTGACCATTGGCAAAAAGTCTACAAACAATAAATGCTGAAGAGGATTTAGAGAACTGTGTCCCCTCTAGCTGCTGGTGAGATGTAAAAGGGTTAAACGCTAATAATGAGAACAGAAAGGAGCTGCGTTGAAAAGGAAAAATTGAGGTACCATTCAATCCAGCAGGCGCACCAATGGGCCTCTCACCTGAGAAGACCAGAATGAAGAAGACCTGGGCTGCAAAAGCTGCACTGCAGCCTTATTCACAATAGACAAGACAGTGAAGCAACCAAAATGTCCATCAACAGATGAAAGGATAAAGAAGAAGTGGTCCATGTACACAATGAATACTAGCCATGGAAAACAATGAAACACTGCTCTTTGAGGCACCATAGATGATCTTGGAGATAATCACAGAACATGAGCTAAGTCGGAAAGCAAAAGTCCTATATCCTATGATATCACTTATAGGCGTTATCTAATAACTGACACAAATGAACATATATCCACAGAGAAAGTCAATCACACACTTATTAAAAAAAAACTATGCTTATCTAAAAGGAAAGGTGGGGGGAATGGATAAATGAAGATGAGCGTTACCATATGTATACAAATACACATTATATACATATATCAAAAAGACCGACCGTATAGCAAGGAAGGTTTACGGAACACTCTGTAATAATTCACACGGGAAGAGGATCTCTACATAAATAGGTATATAGAATATGTAGATGAACCAGAGTGTGTACACCTTGGACAAGCAACATTCTAACCATTACCCCAATTGAAAAAATTAAAACAACGAACTAGGAGTAATGAGACATAAACTTATGGGGGGTTTTCCTGGCACATTCCATCCAAATTGAAAACCTAGGCAAACAACTTCCAGAACGGCTCTGCTGCCCTAGTACCCAGATTTGGGAATGGAGAAATGCTGCATCCTTGTGGCCGTTTCCCACAACAGCAGCTTCGAACCCACTGCAAAAGGTCACTAATTATTCACCAATTGCAGGTCTGTAAATGACACCGGCCCTCCAAAAAATACTGAGATCGAAAATCGAACAAAAAATTCTAGAGTGCAACTTTCCAAAAAGAAAATTTGAAGAGGTATATTATACTCACACTTTTTTTCCTTTTTCTTTTAACAGAAAAGCAAAAGGCGTGGAAAAATGATGAATTGTAGGAATTTTTACAGACATGTAAACCCAGATTACAAAAACCTATCAGCTCTCACCAGTCAGAATGGCCATCAACAAAAATGCTGCAAACAATAAATGCTGACGTGATTGTGGAGAAATGCGTACCCTCGATGCTAAGGGGGACGTGGTAAGAGCCACTAATGAAAGCACAATTGAGGTGCCTTGAAAAGGTAAACGTTGAGCTACCATACCAGTCAATCAATCATACCCACTGCTGGGTCTATCACCTGAGAAAAGGAAAATCAAAAATCACAGGCTGGCAATCCTGCACTCCAGCAATATTTACCATAGGCAACACTTGGAAGCAACGAAAATGTCCATCAACAGAGGAATGCACCAAGAAGAAGTGGTCCATGTACAGAATGGAATATTAGCCATGGAAAACATTGAAGCACTGCTCTTTGAGGCACCATAGATGAGCCTGGAGATATTCACAAAACATGAAGTAGGTCGGAAAGCAAAAGACCTTTAGCCTATATTATCACTTATGGCATTATCTAATAACTGACACAGATGAACATATTTCCAAAGAGAAAGACACTCACAGGCTTAGAAAACAAACTATGCTCATCTGAAAGGAAAGGAGGGGGGAAATTGAGAAATGAAGATTAGTGTTACTATACATATACAAATACATATTATATACATGTATCAAAAAGACCGAACATATAGCAAGGGAGGTCGACGGAACACTGTAATATTTTACATGGGAAGAGGATCTGTACATTAATAGACATACATAATGTACAAATGAACCAGATTGTGTACACCTAGGACAAACAATATTCTAAACTTTACCCAGATTAAAAAACTTTTAAAAACCAAGAAGAAGTAATGAGACATAAACTTATGGGGATTTCTCCTGGCAAATTCCATTCTAATTTACAACCTAGGACAATAACTTCCAGAAAGGCTCTGCTGCCCTAGTACCCAGATTGGGGAATGGAGAAATGCTACCTCCTTGTGGCCGTTTCCCACAACAGCAGCTTTGAATCCACTGCAAAAGGTCACTAAATTTTCAACAACTTGCAGTTCTGTAAATGACACCTGCCCCCCAGAAAATTTCTGGGGTCAAAGATCCACCAAAAAATACAAAAGAGGGCAACCTTCGAAGAAGACAATTTCAAGAGCTATATTGAACTCACGGTTTTTTCTTTTAAGGGAAAAGAAAAAGGCGTAGGAATATGTTGAATTTTAAAAAAATTTAAGACATGCATACCCATATTACAAAAACCTATCAGCTCACAGCAGTCAGAATGGCCATTAGGAAAAATGCTGCAAAAAATAAACGGTGAAGGGAGTGTGGAGAAATGCGTACCCTCGGTTGTAAGGTGGGGCATGTAAAGAGCCACTAATGAAAACACAGTGTAGGTGCTTTGAAAAGGGAAACATTGAGCTCCCAGTCAATCAATCACAACCACTGCTTGGCCTATCACCTGAGAAAATGAGAATCAAAAAGTCACAGGCTGGCAAACCTGTACGCCAGCAAGATTTACCTTAGCCAGCACTTGGAAGCAATGAAAATGTCCATCAACCGAGGAATGCACCAAGAAGAAGTGGTCCACGTACACAGTGGAATATTACTCTAATAATAAATATAAATTAAATTTAAAAACAAACAAAAGCAAGGAGACATCAACAATTGTGGGTTTATCCGGGCACATTGCACTCTAATTTATAACCGAAGAACACCACTGGCCGGTAGTTCTGTTTCCCTAGTACCAGCAAGGGGAAAGTAGAAAGGCTGCCGCTCTCTGGCCGTTACCTGCAAAAGCAGGTTTAAAGCCTGAGCTAATGGTCACTTCATATGAACAAGTACTGCAAGGCTGTAAATGAAACCTGCCCTCAAAGTGTCTTGAGGGAGATAATGGCCAAAATATTTCAAATGGTGACACATACTTTAAGAAAACACTTTGAAGAAATAAGCTCTAATCACAGCTGGAAAAATAAAAAGGTCATGTCTTAAAGCTCAATTTCAACGCAGTATGAGACACATGCAAATTCAACCACAAAGAGGTATCAGCTCACACCACTCAGAATAACCATCAGCAAAAACTACAAAGAATAAATCCTGAAGGTGCTGGGAAGAAATGCATACCCTCCACTTTAAGTGGGACGTAACCTGGAAAGAGCCACTAAGGAGAACAGAATAGAGGTGCCTTTAAAAGGTCAACATTGAGCTACCATATGATCCAGCAGACCTATTCCTGGACCTATAAACTAACAGGACAGAATTGGAAGGACACAGCCACGCAAATCTGCAGTGCATAGTATTACACTAGCCAAGATATGGAAGTACCCAAAAAGTCCACCGACAGATAGGTGGACAAAGAAGAACTGCTACCTGTACAGATGGAATATGAGCTAGTGAAAAAAATGAAATAATGCCATTTCCAGCACCATAGATGAGTCTAGAAGTAATCACGCAACTTGGAGTAAGTGAGAAAGCGAAAGACACATATCCTATCATATCACATATAGGTGTTACCTAAAAAAAGATACAAAGAAAGATATTTCCACAGAGAAACACTTTCATAGATTCATTAAAAAAACTTATGGTTCACCAAATGCAAAGGTGTGAGGATTGGATACATTACCATATTGAGGTTAACAGAGAGATACAAACACATGTGAAATATATAATCACCAAAGACCTACGCAATACCAAGAGAAGACTACTCAACATTGTTTCATAACCTACATGGGAAAAGCATCCGAAGAAGAAGAGATATATGAATATGTGTGAAAGAACCACATCTTGCACACCCAGAACAAACAAAACATTGTAATCAAGTTTGCTGTGATAAAAAATAAAAATTAAGTTAAAAATACCAACAAGAAGTAATGAGACATAAACTTAAAGGGCTTTTTCCTCGCACATTCCATTGTAATTTACAACTTAGAACACCACTTCCAGTAAGGCTCTGTTGCC
Organism: Balaenoptera ricei; assembly: GCF_028023285.1. Classification (NCBI taxonomy): domain Eukaryota; kingdom Metazoa; phylum Chordata; class Mammalia; order Artiodactyla; family Balaenopteridae; genus Balaenoptera; species Balaenoptera ricei. The sequence continues at coordinate 15,850 of NW_026777794.1, forward strand.
CTAGTAACCAGATTTGGTAAAGGAGAAATGCTGCCGCCTTGTGGCCGATTCCCGCAAGAGCAGCTTTTAACCCACAGCTAATGGTCACTTACCATTCACAAGGACTCAGGGCTGTAAAGGACACCTGCCCTCAAAATTGTGCTGAGGTAGGGAATGGATAAAAAAGTTCAAAACAGGCAACATGTTCACGAAGTTAGTATGAAGAGGTAAGTTTTACTCACTCTCTTTTTAAAGAAAGGAAAATGGATAAAAGCTCAGCCTCAGGAAGTATTAGACTCATGCAATCTAATCTACAAAAAGATTTCAACTCACAGCAGTCGACTGACCATTGGCAAAAAGTCTACAAACAATAAATGCTGAAGAGGATTTAGAGAACTGTGTCCCCTCTAGCTGCTGGTGAGATGTAAAAGGGTTAAACGCTAATAATGAGAACAGAAAGGAGCTGCGTTGAAAAGGAAAAATTGAGGTACCATTCAATCCAGCAGGCGCACCAATGGGCCTCTCACCTGAGAAGACCAGAATGAAGAAGACCTGGGCTGCAAAAGCTGCACTGCAGCCTTATTCACAATAGACAAGACAGTGAAGCAACCAAAATGTCCATCAACAGATGAAAGGATAAAGAAGAAGTGGTCCATGTACACAATGAATACTAGCCATGGAAAACAATGAAACACTGCTCTTTGAGGCACCATAGATGATCTTGGAGATAATCACAGAACATGAGCTAAGTCGGAAAGCAAAAGTCCTATATCCTATGATATCACTTATAGGCGTTATCTAATAACTGACACAAATGAACATATATCCACAGAGAAAGTCAATCACACACTTATTAAAAAAAAACTATGCTTATCTAAAAGGAAAGGTGGGGGGAATGGATAAATGAAGATGAGCGTTACCATATGTATACAAATACATATTATATACATATATCAAAAAGACCGACCGTATAGCAAGGAAGGTTTACGGAACACTCTGTAATAATTCACACGGGAAGAGGATCTCTACATAAATAGGTATATAGAATATGTAGATGAACCAGAGTGTGTACACCTTGGACAAGCAACATTCTAACCATTACCCCAATTGAAAAAATTAAAACAACGAACTAGGAGTAATGAGACATAAACTTATGGGGGGTTTTCCTGGCACATTCCATCCAAATTGAAAACCTAGGCAAACAACTTCCAGAACGGCTCTGCTGCCCTAGTACCCAGATTTGGGAATGGAGAAATGCTGCATCCTTGTGGCCGTTTCCCACAACAGCAGCTTCGAACCCACTGCAAAAGGTCACTAATTATTCACCAATTGCAGGTCTGTAAATGACACCGGCCCTCCAAAAAATACTGAGATCGAAAATCGAACAAAAAATTCTAGAGTGCAACTTTCCAAAAAGAAAATTTGAAGAGGTATATTATACTCACACTTTTTTTCCTTTTTCTTTTAACAGAAAAGCAAAAGGCGTGGAAAAATGATGAATTGTAGGAATTTTTACAGACATGTAAACCCAGATTACAAAAACCTATCAGCTCTCACCAGTCAGAATGGCCATCAACAAAAATGCTGCAAACAATAAATGCTGACGTGATTGTGGAGAAATGCGTACCCTCGATGCTAAGGGGGACGTGGTAAGAGCCACTAATGAAAGCACAATTGAGGTGCCTTGAAAAGGTAAACGTTGAGCTACCATACCAGTCAATCAATCATACCCACTGCTGGGTCTATCACCTGAGAAAAGGAAAATCAAAAATCACAGGCTGGCAATCCTGCACTCCAGCAATATTTACCATAGGCAACACTTGGAAGCAACGAAAATGTCCATCAACAGAGGAATGCACCAAGAAGAAGTGGTCCATGTACAGAATGGAATATTAGCCATGGAAAACATTGAAGCACTGCTCTTTGAGGCACCATAGATGAGCCTGGAGATATTCACAAAACATGAAGTAGGTCGGAAAGCAAAAGACCTTTAGCCTATATTATCACTTATGGCATTATCTAATAACTGACACAGATGAACATATTTCCAAAGAGAAAGACACTCACAGGCTTAGAAAACAAACTATGCTCATCTGAAAGGAAAGGAGGGGGGAAATTGAGAAATGAAGATTAGTGTTACTATACATATACAAATACATATTATATACATGTATCAAAAAGACCGAACATATAGCAAGGGAGGTCGACGGAACACTGTAATATTTTACATGGGAAGAGGATCTGTACATTAATAGACATACATAATGTACAAATGAACCAGATTGTGTACACCTAGGACAAACAATATTCTAAACTTTACCCAGATTAAAAAACTTTTAAAAACCAAGAAGAAGTAATGAGACATAAACTTATGGGGATTTCTCCTGGCAAATTCCATTCTAATTTACAACCTAGGACAATAACTTCCGGAAAGGCTCTGCTGCCCTAGTACCCAGATTGGGGAATGGAGAAATGCTACCTCCTTGTGGCCGTTTCCCACAACAGCAGCTTTGAATCCACTGCAAAAGGTCACTAAATTTTCAACAACTTGCAGTTCTGTAAATGACACCTGCCCCCCAGAAAATTTCTGGGGTCAAAGATCCACCAAAAAATACAAAAGAGGGCAACCTTCGAAGAAGACAATTTCAAGAGCTATATTGAACTCACGGTTTTTTCTTTTAAGGGAAAAGAAAAAGGCGTAGGAATATGTTGAATTTTAAAAAAATTTAAGACATGCATACCCATATTACAAAAACCTATCAGCTCACAGCAGTCAGAATGGCCATTAGGAAAAATGCTGCAAAAAATAAACGGTGAAGGGAGTGTGGAGAAATGCGTACCCTCGGTTGTAAGGTGGGGCATGTAAAGAGCCACTAATGAAAACACAGTGTAGGTGCTTTGAAAAGGGAAACATTGAGCTCCCAGTCAATCAATCACAACCACTGCTTGGCCTATCACCTGAGAAAATGAGAATCAAAAAGTCACAGGCTGGCAAACCTGTACGCCAGCAAGATTTACCTTAGCCAGCACTTGGAAGCAATGAAAATGTCCATCAACCGAGGAATGCACCAAGAAGAAGTGGTCCACGTACACAGTGGAATATTACTCTAATAATAAATATAAATTAAATTTAAAAACAAACAAAAGCAAGGAGACATCAACAATTGTGGGTTTATCCGGGCACACTGCACTCTAATTTATAACCGAAGAACACCACTGGCCGGTAGTTCTGTTTCCCTAGTACCAGCAAGGGGAAAGTAGAAAGGCTGCCGCTCTCTGGCCGTTACCTGCAAAAGCAGGTTTAAAGCCTGAGCTAATGGTCACTTCATATGAACAAGTACTGCAAGGCTGTAAATGAAACCTGCCCTCAAAGTGTCTTGAGGGAGATAATGGCCAAAATATTTCAAATGGTGACACATACTTTAAGAAAACACTTTGAAGAAATAAGCTCTAATCACAGCTGGAAAAATAAAAAGGACATGTCTTAAAGCTCAATTTCAACGCAGTATGAGACACATGCAAATTCAACCACAAAGAGGTATCAGCTCACATCACTCAGAATAACCATCAGCAAAAACTACAAAGAATAAATCCTGAAGGTGCTGGGAAGAAATGCATACCCTCCACTTTAAGTGGGACGTAACCTGGAAAGAGCCACTAAGGAGAACAGAATAGAGGTGCCTTTAAAAGGTCAACATTGAGCTACCATATGATCCAGCAGACCTATTCCTGGACCTATAAACTAACAGGACAGAATTGGAAGGACACAGCCATGCAAATCTGCAGTGCATAGTATTACACTAGCCAAGATATGGAAGTAACCAAAAAGTCCACCGACAGATAGGTGGACAAAGAAGAACTGCTACCTGTACAGATGGAATATGAGCTAGTGAAAAAAATGAAATAATGCCATTTCCAGCACCATAGATGAGTCTAGAAGTAATCACGCAACTTGGAGTAAGTGAGAAAGCGAAAGACACATATCCTATCATATCACATATAGGTGTTACCTAAAAAAAGATACAAAGAAAGATATTTCCACAGAGAAACACTTTCATAGATTCATTAAAAAAACTTATGGTTCACCAAATGCAAAGGTGTGAGGATTGGATACATTACCATATTGAGGTTAACAGAGAGATACAAACACATGTGAAATATATAATCACCAAAGACCTACGCAATACCAAGAGAAGACTACTCAACATTGTTTCATAACCTACATGGGAAAAGCATCCGAAGAAGAAGAGATATATGAATATGTGTGAAAGAACCACATCTTGCACACCCAGAACAAACAAAACATTGTAATCAAGTTTGCTGTGATAAAAAATAAAAATTAAGTTAAAAATACCAACAAGAAGTAATGAGACATAAACTTAAAGGGCTTTTTCCTCGCACATTCCATTGTAATTTACAACTTAGAACACCACTTCCAGTAAGGCTCTGTTGCCCTAGTAACCAGATTTGGTAAAGGAGAAATGCTGCCGCCTTGTGGCCGATTCCCGCAAGAGCAGCTTTTAACCCACAGCTAATGGTCACTTACCATTCACAAGGACTCAGGGCTGTAAAGGACACCTGCCCTCAAAATTGTGCTGAGGTAGGGAATGGATAAAAAAGTTCAAAACAGGCAACATGTTCACGAAGTTAGTATGAAGAGGTAAGTTTTACTCACTCTCTTTTTAAAGAAAGGAAAATGGATAAAAGCTCAGCCTCAGGAAGTATTAGACTCATGCAATCTAATCTACAAAAAGATTTCAACTCACAGCAGTCGACTGACCATTGGCAAAAAGTCTACAAACAATAAATGCTGAAGAGGATTTAGAGAACTGTGTCCCCTCTAGCTGCTGGTGAGATGTAAAAGGGTTAAACGCTAATAATGAGAACAGAAAGGAGCTGCGTTGAAAAGGAAAAATTGAGGTACCATTCAATCCAGCAGGCGCACCAATGGGCCTCTCACCTGAGAAGACCAGAATGAAGAAGACCTGGGCTGCAAAAGCTGCACTGCAGCCTTATTCACAATAGACAAGACAGTGAAGCAACCAAAATGTCCATCAACAGATGAAAGGATAAAGAAGAAGTGGTCCATGTACACAATGAATACTAGCCATGGAAAACAATGAAACACTGCTCTTTGAGGCACCATAGATGATCTTGGAGATAATCACAGAACATGAGCTAAGTCGGAAAGCAAAAGTCCTATATCCTATGATATCACTTATAGGCGTTATCTAATAACTGACACAAATGAACATATATCCACAGAGAAAGTCAATCACACACTTATTAAAAAAAAACTATGCTTATCTAAAAGGAAAGGTGGGGGGAATGGATAAATGAAGATGAGCGTTACCATATGTATACAAATACACATTATATACATATATCAAAAAGACCGACCGTATAGCAAGGAAGGTTTACGGAACACTCTGTAATAATTCACACGGGAAGAGGATCTCTACATAAATAGGTATATAGAATATGTAGATGAACCAGAGTGTGTACACCTTGGACAAGCAACATTCTAACCATTACCCCAATTGAAAAAATTAAAACAACGAACTAGGAGTAATGAGACATAAACTTATGGGGGGTTTTCCTGGCACATTCCATCCAAATTGAAAACCTAGGCAAACAACTTCCAGAACGGCTCTGCTGCCCTAGTACCCAGATTTGGGAATGGAGAAATGCTGCATCCTTGTGGCCGTTTCCCACAACAGCAGCTTCGAACCCACTGCAAAAGGTCACTAATTATTCACCAATTGCAGGTCTGTAAATGACACCGGCCCTCCAAAAAATACTGAGATCGAAAATCGAACAAAAAATTCTAGAGTGCAACTTTCCAAAAAGAAAATTTGAAGAGGTATATTATACTCACACTTTTTTTCCTTTTTCTTTTAACAGAAAAGCAAAAGGCGTGGAAAAATGATGAATTGTAGGAATTTTTACAGACATGTAAACCCAGATTACAAAAACCTATCAGCTCTCACCAGTCAGAATGGCCATCAACAAAAATGCTGCAAACAATAAATGCTGACGTGATTGTGGAGAAATGCGTACCCTCGATGCTAAGGGGCACGTGGTAAGAGCCACTAATGAAAGCACAATTGAGGTGCCTTGAAAAGGTAAACGTTGAGCTACCATACCAGTCAATCAATCATACCCACTGCTGGGTCTATCACCTGAGAAAAGGAAAATCAAAAATCACAGGCTGGCAATCCTGCACTCCAGCAATATTTACCATAGGCAACACTTGGAAGCAACGAAAATGTCCATCAACAGAGGAATGCACCAAGAAGAAGTGGTCCATGTACAGAATGGAATATTAGCCATGGAAAACATTGAAGCACTGCTCTTTGAGGCACCATAGATGAGCCTGGAGATATTCACAAAACATGAAGTAGGTCGGAAAGCAAAAGACCTTTAGCCTATATTATCACTTATGGCATTATCTAATAACTGACACAGATGAACATATTTCCAAAGAGAAAGACACTCACAGGCTTAGAAAACAAACTATGCTCATCTGAAAGGAAAGGAGGGGGGAAATTGAGAAATGAAGATTAGTGTTACTATACATATACAAATACATATTATATACATGTATCAAAAAGACCGAACATATAGCAAGGGAGGTCGACGGAACACTGTAATATTTTACATGGGAAGAGGATCTGTACATTAATAGACATACATAATGTACAAATGAACCAGATTGTGTACACCTAGGACAAACAATATTCTAAACTTTACCCAGATTAAAAAACTTTTAAAAACGAAGAAGAAGTAATGAGACATAAACTTATGGGGATTTCTCCTGGCAAATTCCATTCTAATTTACAACCTAGGACAATAACTTCCGGAAAGGCTCTGCTGCCCTAGTACCCAGATTGGGGAATGGAGAAATGCTACCTCCTTGTGGCCGTTTCCCACAACAGCAGCTTTGAATCCACTGCAAAAGGTCACTAAATTTTCAACGACTTGCAGTTCTGTAAATGACACCTGCCCCCCCAGAAAATTTCTGGGGTCAAAGATCCACCAAAAAATACAAAAGAGGGCAACCTTCGAAGAAGACAATTTCAAGAGCTATATTGAACTCACGGTTTTTTCTTTTAAGGGAAAAGAAAAAGGCGTAGGAATATGTTGAATTTTAAAAAAATTTAAGACATGCATACCCATATTACAAAAACCTATCAGCTCACAGCAGTCAGAATGGCCATTAGGAAAAATGCTGCAAAAAATAAACGGTGAAGGGAGTGTGGAGAAATGCGTACCCTCGGTTGTAAGGTGGGGCATGTAAAGAGCCACTAATGAAAACACAGTGTAGGTGCTTTGAAAAGGGAAACATTGAGCTCCCAGTCAATCAATCACAACCACTGCTTGGCCTATCACCTGAGAAAATGAGAATCAAAAAGTCACAGGCTGGCAAACCTGTACGCCAGCAAGATTTACCTTAGCCAGCACTTGGAAGCAATGAAAATGTCCATCAACCGAGGAATGCACCAAGAAGAAGTGGTCCACGTACACAGTGGAATATTACTCTAATAATAAATATAAATTAAATTTAAAAACAAACAAAAGCAAGGAGACATCAACAATTGTGGGTTTATCCGGGCACACTGCACTCTAATTTATAACCGAAGAACACCACTGGCCGGTAGTTCTGTTTCCCTAGTACCAGCAAGGGGAAAGTAGAAAGGCTGCCGCTCTCTGGCCGTTACCTGCAAAAGCAGGTTTAAAGCCTGAGCTAATGGTCACTTCATATGAACAAGTACTGCAAGGCTGTAAATGAAACCTGCCCTCAAAGTGTCTTGAGGGAGATAATGGCCAAAATATTTCAAATGGTGACACATACTTTAAGAAAACACTTTGAAGAAATAAGCTCTAATCACAGCTGGAAAAATAAAAAGGACATGTCTTAAAGCTCAATTTCAACGCAGTATGAGACACATGCAAATTCAACCACAAAGAGGTATCAGCTCACATCACTCAGAATAACCATCAGCAAAAACTACAAAGAATAAATCCTGAAGGTGCTGGGAAGAAATGCATACCCTCCACTTTAAGTGGGACGTAACCTGGAAAGAGCCACTAAGGAGAACAGAATAGAGGTGCCTTTAAAAGGTCAACATTGAGCTACCATATGATCCAGCAGACCTATTCCTGGACCTATAAACTAACAGGACAGAATTGGAAGGACACAGCCACGCAAATCTGCAGTGCATAGTATTACACTAGCCAAGATATGGAAGTACCCAAAAAGTCCACCGACAGATAGGTGGACAAAGAAGAACTGCTACCTGTACAGATGGAATATGAGCTAGTGAAAAAAATGAAATAATGCCATTTCCAGCACCATAGATGAGTCTAGAAGTAATCACGCAACTTGGAGTAAGTGAGAAAGCGAAAGACACATATCCTATCATATCACATATAGGTGTTACCTAAAAAAAGATACAAAGAAAGATATTTCCACAGAGAAACACTTTCATAGATTCATTAAAAAAACTTATGGTTCACCAAATGCAAAGGTGTGAGGATTGGATACATTACCATATTGAGGTTAACAGAGAGATACAAACACATGTGAAATATATAATCACCAAAGACCTACGCAATACCAAGAGAAGACTACTCAACATTGTTTCATAACCTACATGGGAAAAGCATCCGAAGAAGAAGAGATATATGAATATGTGTGAAAGAACCACATCTTGCACACCCAGAACAAACAAAACATTGTAATCAAGTTTGCTGTGATAAAAAATAAAAATTAAGTTAAAAATACCAACAAGAAGTAATGAGACATAAACTTAAAGGGCTTTTTCCTCGCACATTCCATTGTAATTTACAACTTAGAACACCACTTCCAGTAAGGCTCTGTTGCCCTAGTAACCAGATTTGGTAAAGGAGAAATGCTGCCGCCTTGTGGCCGATTCCCGCAAGAGCAGCTTTTAACCCACAGCTAATGGTCACTTACCATTCACAAGGACTCAGGGCTGTAAAGGACACCTGCCCTCAAAATTGTGCTGAGGTAGGGAATGGATAAAAAAGTTCAAAACAGGCAACATGTTCACGAAGTTAGTATGAAGAGGTAAGTTTTACTCACTCTCTTTTTAAAGAAAGGAAAATGGATAAAAGCTCAGCCTCAGGAAGTATTAGACTCATGCAATCTAATCTACAAAAAGATTTCAACTCACAGCAGTCGACTGACCATTGGCAAAAAGTCTACAAACAATAAATGCTGAAGAGGATTTAGAGAACTGTGTCCCCTCTAGCTGCTGGTGAGATGTAAAAGGGTTAAACGCTAATAATGAGAACAGAAAGGAGCTGCGTTGAAAAGGAAAAATTGAGGTACCATTCAATCCAGCAGGCGCACCAATGGGCCTCTCACCTGAGAAGACCAGAATGAAGAAGACCTGGGCTGCAAAAGCTGCACTGCAGCCTTATTCACAATAGACAAGACAGTGAAGCAACCAAAATGTCCATCAACAGATGAAAGGATAAAGAAGAAGTGGTCCATGTACACAATGAATACTAGCCATGGAAAACAATGAAACACTGCTCTTTGAGGCACCATAGATGATCTTGGAGATAATCACAGAACATGAGCTAAGTCGGAAAGCAAAAGTCCTATATCCTATGATATCACTTATAGGCGTTATCTAATAACTGACACAAATGAACATATATCCACAGAGAAAGTCAATCACACACTTATTAAAAAAAAACTATGCTTATCTAAAAGGAAAGGTGGGGGGAATGGATAAATGAAGATGAGCGTTACCATATGTATACAAATACACATTATATACATATATCAAAAAGACCGACCGTATAGCAAGGAAGGTTTACGGAACACTCTGTAATAATTCACACGGGAAGAGGATCTCTACATAAATAGGTATATAGAATATGTAGATGAACCAGAGTGTGTACACCTTGGACAAGCAACATTCTAACCATTACCCCAATTGAAAAAATTAAAACAACGAACTAGGAGTAATGAGACATAAACTTATGGGGGGTTTTCCTGGCACATTCCATCCAAATTGAAAACCTAGGCAAACAACTTCCAGAACGGCTCTGCTGCCCTAGTACCCAGATTTGGGAATGGAGAAATGCTGCATCCTTGTGGCCGTTTCCCACAACAGCAGCTTCGAACCCACTGCAAAAGGTCACTAATTATTCACCAATTGCAGGTCTGTAAATGACACCGGCCCTCCAAAAAATACTGAGATCGAAAATCGAACAAAAAATTCTAGAGTGCAACTTTCCAAAAAGAAAATTTGAAGAGGTATATTATACTCACACTTTTTTTCCTTTTTCTTTTAACAGAAAAGCAAAAGGCGTGGAAAAATGATGAATTGTAGGAATTTTTACAGACATGTAAACCCAGATTACAAAAACCTATCAGCTCTCACCAGTCAGAATGGCCATCAACAAAAATGCTGCAAACAATAAATGCTGACGTGATTGTGGAGAAATGCGTACCCTCGATGCTAAGGGGGACGTGGTAAGAGCCACTAATGAAAGCACAATTGAGGTGCCTTGAAAAGGTAAACGTTGAGCTACCATACCAGTCAATCAATCATACCCACTGCTGGGTCTATCACCTGAGAAAAGGAAAATCAAAAATCACAGGCTGGCAATCCTGCACTCCAGCAATATTTACCATAGGCAACACTTGGAAGCAACGAAAATGTCCATCAACAGAGGAATGCACCAAGAAGAAGTGGTCCATGTACAGAATGGAATATTAGCCATGGAAAACATTGAAGCACTGCTCTTTGAGGCACCATAGATGAGCCTGGAGATATTCACAAAACATGAAGTAGGTCGGAAAGCAAAAGACCTTTAGCCTATATTATCACTTATGGCATTATCTAATAACTGACACAGATGAACATATTTCCAAAGAGAAAGACACTCACAGGCTTAGAAAACAAACTATGCTCATCTGAAAGGAAAGGAGGGGGGAAATTGAGAAATGAAGATTAGTGTTACTATACATATACAAATACATATTATATACATGTATCAAAAAGACCGAACATATAGCAAGGGAGGTCGACGGAACACTGTAATATTTTACATGGGAAGAGGATCTGTACATTAATAGACATACATAATGTACAAATGAACCAGATTGTGTACACCTAGGACAAACAATATTCTAAACTTTACCCAGATTAAAAAACTTTTAAAAACCAAGAAGAAGTAATGAGACATAAACTTATGGGGATTTCTCCTGGCAAATTCCATTCTAATTTACAACCTAGGACAATAACTTCCAGAAAGGCTCTGCTGCCCTAGTACCCAGATTGGGGAATGGAGAAATGCTACCTCCTTGTGGCCGTTTCCCACAACAGCCGCTTTGAATCCACTGCAAAAGGTCACTAAATTTTCAACAACTTGCAGTTCTGTAAATGACACCTGCCCCCCAGAAAATTTCTGGGGTCAAAGATCCACCAAAAAATACAAAAGAGGGCAACCTTCGAAGAAGACAATTTCAAGAGCTATATTGAACTCACGGTTTTTTCTTTTAAGGGAAAAGAAAAAGGCGTAGGAATATGTTGAATTTTAAAAAAATTTAAGACATGCATACCCATATTACAAAAACCTATCAGCTCACAGCAGTCAGAATGGCCATTAGGAAAAATGCTGCAAAAAATAAACGGTGAAGGGAGTGTGGAGAAATGCGTACCCTCGGTTGTAAGGTGGGGCATGTAAAGAGCCACTAATGAAAACACAGTGTAGGTGCTTTGAAAAGGGAAACATTGAGCTCCCAGTCAATCAATCACAACCACTGCTTGGCCTATCACCTGAGAAAATGAGAATCAAAAAGTCACAGGCTGGCAAACCTGTACGCCAGCAAGATTTACCTTAGCCAGCACTTGGAAGCAATGAAAATGTCCATCAACCGAGGAATGCACCAAGAAGAAGTGGTCCACGTACACAGTGGAATATTACTCTAATAATAAATATAAATTAAATTTAAAAACAAACAAAAGCAAGGAGACATCAACAATTGTGGGTTTATCCGGGCACATTGCACTCTAATTTATAACCGAAGAACACCACTGGCCGGTAGTTCTGTTTCCCTAGTACCAGCAAGGGGAAAGTAGAAAGGCTGCCGCTCTCTGGCCGTTACCTGCAAAAGCAGGTTTAAAGCCTGAGCTAATGGTCACTTCATATGAACAAGTACTGCAAGGCTGTAAATGAAACCTGCCCTCAAAGTGTCTTGAGGGAGATAATGGCCAAAATATTTCAAATGGTGACACATACTTTAAGAAAACACTTTGAAGAAATAAGCTCTAATCACAGCTGGAAAAATAAAAAGGACATGTCTTAAAGCTCAATTTCAACGCAGTATGAGACACATGCAAATTCAACCACAAAGAGGTATCAGCTCACACCACTCAGAATAACCATCAGCAAAAACTACAAAGAATAAATCCTGAAGGTGCTGGGAAGAAATGCATACCCTCCACTTTAAGTGGGACGTAACCTGGAAAGAGCCACTAAGGAGAACAGAATAGAGGTGCCTTTAAAAGGTCAACATTGAGCTACCATATGATCCAGCAGACCTATTCCTGGACCTATAAACTAACAGGACAGAATTGGAAGGACACAGCCACGCAAATCTGCAGTGCATAGTATTACACTAGCCAAGATATGGAAGTACCCAAAAAGTCCACCGACAGATAGGTGGACAAAGAAGAACTGCTACCTGTACAGATGGAATATGAGCTAGTGAAAAAAATGAAATAATGCCATTTCCAGCACCATAGATGAGTCTAGAAGTAATCACGCAACTTGGAGTAAGTGAGAAAGCGAAAGACACATATCCTATCATATCACATATAGGTGTTACCTAAAAAAAGATACAAAGAAAGATATTTCCACAGAGAAACACTTTCATAGATTCATTAAAAAAACTTATGGTTCACCAAATGCAAAGGTGTGAGGATTGGATACATTACCATATTGAGGTTAACAGAGAGATACAAACACATGTGAAATATATAATCACCAAAGACCTACGCAATACCAAGAGAAGACTACTCAACATTGTTTCATAACCTACATGGGAAAAGCATCCGAAGAAGAAGAGATATATGAATATGTGTGAAAGAACCACATCTTGCACACCCAGAACAAACAAAACATTGTAATCAAGTTTGCTGTGATAAAAAATAAAAATTAAGTTAAAAATACCAACAAGAAGTAATGAGACATAAACTTAAAGGGCTTTTTCCTCGCACATTCCATTGTAATTTACAACTTAGAACACCACTTCCAGTAAGGCTCTGTTGCCCTAGTAACCAGATTTGGTAAAGGAGAAATGCTGCCGCCTTGTGGCCGATTCCCGCAAGAGCAGCTTTTAACCCACAGCTAATGGTCACTTACCATTCACAAGGACTCAGGGCTGTAAAGGACACCTGCCCTCAAAATTGTGCTGAGGTAGGGAATGGATAAAAAAGTTCAAAACAGGCAACATGTTCACGAAGTTAGTATGAAGAGGTAAGTTTTACTCACTCTCTTTTTAAAGAAAGGAAAATGGATAAAAGCTCAGCCTCAGGAAGTATTAGACTCATGCAATCTAATCTACAAAAAGATTTCAACTCACAGCAGTCGACTGACCATTGGCAAAAAGTCTACAAACAATAAATGCTGAAGAGGATTTAGAGAACTGTGTCCCCTCTAGCTGCTGGTGAGATGTAAAAGGGTTAAACGCTAATAATGAGAACAGAAAGGAGCTGCGTTGAAAAGGAAAAATTGAGGTACCATTCAATCCAGCAGGCGCACCAATGGGCCTCTCACCTGAGAAGACCAGAATGAAGAAGACCTGGGCTGCAAAAGCTGCACTGCAGCCTTATTCACAATAGACAAGACAGTGAAGCAACCAAAATGTCCATCAACAGATGAAAGGATAAAGAAGAAGTGGTCCATGTACACAATGAATACTAGCCATGGAAAACAATGAAACACTGCTCTTTGAGGCACCATAGATGATCTTGGAGATAATCACAGAACATGAGCTAAGTCGGAAAGCAAAAGTCCTATATCCTATGATATCACTTATAGGCGTTATCTAATAACTGACACAAATGAACATATATCCACAGAGAAAGTCAATCACACACTTATTAAAAAAAAACTATGCTTATCTAAAAGGAAAGGTGGGGGGAATGGATAAATGAAGATGAGCGTTACCATATGTATACAAATACACATTATATACATATATCAAAAAGACCGACCGTATAGCAAGGAAGGTTTACGGAACACTCTGTAATAATTCACACGGGAAGAGGATCTCTACATAAATAGGTATATAGAATATGTAGATGAACCAGAGTGTGTACACCTTGGACAAGCAACATTCTAACCATTACCCCAATTGAAAAAATTAAAACAACGAACTAGGAGTAATGAGACATAAACTTATGGGGGGTTTTCCTGGCACATTCCATCCAAATTGAAAACCTAGGCAAACAACTTCCAGAACGGCTCTGCTGCCCTAGTACCCAGATTTGGGAATGGAGAAATGCTGCATCCTTGTGGCCGTTTCCCACAACAGCAGCTTCGAACCCACTGCAAAAGGTCACTAATTATTCACCAATTGCAGGTCTGTAAATGACACCGGCCCTCCAAAAAATACTGAGATCGAAAATCGAACAAAAAATTCTAGAGTGCAACTTTCCAAAAAGAAAATTTGAAGAGGTATATTATACTCACACTTTTTTTCCTTTTTCTTTTAACAGAAAAGCAAAAGGCGTGGAAAAATGATGAATTGTAGGAATTTTTACAGACATGTAAACCCAGATTACAAAAACCTATCAGCTCTCACCAGTCAGAATGGCCATCAACAAAAATGCTGCAAACAATAAATGCTGACGTGATTGTGGAGAAATGCGTACCCTCGATGCTAAGGGGGACGTGGTAAGAGCCACTAATGAAAGCACAATTGAGGTGCCTTGAAAAGGTAAACGTTGAGCTACCATACCAGTCAATCAATCATACCCACTGCTGGGTCTATCACCTGAGAAAAGGAAAATCAAAAATCACAGGCTGGCAATCCTGCACTCCAGCAATATTTACCATAGGCAACACTTGGAAGCAACGAAAATGTCCATCAACAGAGGAATGCACCAAGAAGAAGTGGTCCATGTACAGAATGGAATATTAGCCATGGAAAACATTGAAGCACTGCTCTTTGAGGCACCATAGATGAGCCTGGAGATATTCACAAAACATGAAGTAGGTCGGAAAGCAAAAGACCTTTAGCCTATATTATCACTTATGGCATTATCTAATAACTGACACAGATGAACATATTTCCAAAGAGAAAGACACTCACAGGCTTAGAAAACAAACTATGCTCATCTGAAAGGAAAGGAGGGGGGAAATTGAGAAATGAAGATTAGTGTTACTATACATATACAAATACATATTATATACATGTATCAAAAAGACCGAACATATAGCAAGGGAGGTCGACGGAACACTGTAATATTTTACATGGGAAGAGGATCTGTACATTAATAGACATACATAATGTACAAATGAACCAGATTGTGTACACCTAGGACAAACAATATTCTAAACTTTACCCAGATTAAAAAACTTTTAAAAACCAAGAAGAAGTAATGAGACATAAACTTATGGGGATTTCTCCTGGCAAATTCCATTCTAATTTACAACCTAGGACAATAACTTCCGGAAAGGCTCTGCTGCCCTAGTACCCAGATTGGGGAATGGAGAAATGCTACCTCCTTGTGGCCGTTTCCCACAACAGCAGCTTTGAATCCACTGCAAAAGGTCACTAAATTTTCAACAACTTGCAGTTCTGTAAATGACACCTGCCCCCCCAGAAAATTTCTGGGGTCAAAGATCCACCAAAAAATACAAAAGAGGGCAACCTTCGAAGAAGACAATTTCAAGAGCTATATTGAACTCACGGTTTTTTCTTTTAAGGGAAAAGAAAAAGGCGTAGGAATATGTTGAATTTTAAAAAAATTTAAGACATGCATACCCATATTACAAAAACCTATCAGCTCACAGCAGTCAGAATGGCCATTAGGAAAAATGCTGCAAAAAATAAACGGTGAAGGGAGTGTGGAGAAATGCGTACCCTCGGTTGTAAGGTGGGGCATGTAAAGAGCCACTAATGAAAACACAGTGTAGGTGCTTTGAAAAGGGAAACATTGAGCTCCCAGTCAATCAATCACAACCACTGCTTGGCCTATCACCTGAGAAAATGAGAATCAAAAAGTCACAGGCTGGCAAACCTGTACGCCAGCAAGATTTACCTTAGCCAGCACTTGGAAGCAATGAAAATGTCCATCAACCGAGGAATGCACCAAGAAGAAGTGGTCCACGTACACAGTGGAATATTACTCTAATAATAAATATAAATTAAATTTAAAAACAAACAAAAGCAAGGAGACATCAACAATTGTGGGTTTATCCGGGCACATTGCACTCTAATTTATAACCGAAGAACACCACTGGCCGGTAGTTCTGTTTCCCTAGTACCAGCAAGGGGAACGTAGAAAGGCTGCCGCTCTCTGGCCGTTACCTGCAAAAGCAGGTTTAAAGCCTGAGCTAATGGTCACTTCATATGAACAAGTACTGCAAGGCTGTAAATGAAACCTGCCCTCAAAGTGTCTTGAGGGAGATAATGGCCAAAATATTTCAAATGGTGACACATACTTTAAGAAAACACTTTGAAGAAATAAGCTCTAATCACAGCTGGAAAAATAAAAAGGACATGTCTTAAAGCTCAATTTCAACGCAGTATGAGACACATGCAAATTCAACCACAAAGAGGTATCAGCTCACACCACTCAGAATAACCATCAGCAAAAACTACAAAGAATAAATCCTGAAGGTGCTGGGAAGAAATGCATACCCTCCACTTTAAGTGGGACGTAACCTGGAAAGAGCCACTAAGGAGAACAGAATAGAGGTGCCTTTAAAAGGTCAACATTGAGCTACCATATGATCCAGCAGACCTATTCCTGGACCTATAAACTAACAGGACAGAATTGGAAGGACACAGCCACGCAAATCTGCAGTGCATAGTATTACACTAGCCAAGATATGGAAGTACCCAAAAAGTCCACCGACAGATAGGTGGACAAAGAAGAACTGCTACCTGTACAGATGGAATATGAGCTAGTGAAAAAAATGAAATAATGCCATTTCCAGCACCATAGATGAGTCTAGAAGTAATCACGCAACTTGGAGTAAGTGAGAAAGCGAAAGACACATATCCTATCATATCACATATAGGTGTTACCTAAAAAAAGATACAAAGAAAGATATTTCCACAGAGAAACACTTTCATAGATTCATTAAAAAAACTTATGGTTCACCAAATGCAAAGGTGTGAGGATTGGATACATTACCATATTGAGGTTAACAGAGAGATACAAACACATGTGAAATATATAATCACCAAAGACCTACGCAATACCAAGAGAAGACTACTCAACATTGTTTCATAACCTACATGGGAAAAGCATCCGAAGAAGAAGAGATATATGAATATGTGTGAAAGAACCACATCTTGCACACCCAGAACAAACAAAACATTGTAATCAAGTTTGCTGTGATAAAAAATAAAAATTAAATTAAAAATACCAACAAGAAGTAATGAGACATAAACTTAAAGGGCTTTTTCCTCGCACATTCCATTGTAATTTACAACTTAGAACACCACTTCCAGTAAGGCTCTGTTGCCCTAGTAACCAGATTTGGTAAAGGAGAAATGCTGCCGCCTTGTGGCCGATTCCCGCAAGAGCAGCTTTTAACCCACAGCTAATGGTCACTTACCATTCACAAGGACTCAGGGCTGTAAAGGACACCTGCCCTCAAAATTGTGCTGAGGTAGGGAATGGATAAAAAAGTTCAAAACAGGCAACATGTTCACGAAGTTAGTATGAAGAGGTAAGTTTTACTCACTCTCTTTTTAAAGAAAGGAAAATGGATAAAAGCTCAGCCTCAGGAAGTATTAGACTCATGCAATCTAATCTACAAAAAGATTTCAACTCACAGCAGTCGACTGACCATTGGCAAAAAGTCTACAAACAATAAATGCTGAAGAGGATTTAGAGAACTGTGTCCCCTCTAGCTGCTGGTGAGATGTAAAAGGGTTAAACGCTAATAATGAGAACAGAAAGGAGCTGCGTTGAAAAGGAAAAATTGAGGTACCATTCAATCCAGCAGGCGCACCAATGGGCCTCTCACCTGAGAAGACCAGAATGAAGAAGACCTGGGCTGCAAAAGCTGCACTGCAGCCTTATTCACAATAGACAAGACAGTGAAGCAACCAAAATGTCCATCAACAGATGAAAGGATAAAGAAGAAGTGGTCCATGTACACAATGAATACTAGCCATGGAAAACAATGAAACACTGCTCTTTGAGGCACCATAGATGATCTTGGAGATAATCACAGAACATGAGCTAAGTCGGAAAGCAAAAGTCCTATATCCTATGATATCACTTATAGGCGTTATCTAATAACTGACACAAATGAACATATATCCACAGAGAAAGTCAATCACACACTTATTAAAAAAAAACTATGCTTATCTAAAAGGAAAGGTGGGGGGAATGGATAAATGAAGATGAGCGTTACCATATGTATACAAATACACATTATATACATATATCAAAAAGACCGACCGTATAGCAAGGAAGGTTTACGGAACACTCTGTAATAATTCACACGGGAAGAGGATCTCTACATAAATAGGTATATAGAATATGTAGATGAACCAGAGTGTGTACACCTTGGACAAGCAACATTCTAACCATTACCCCAATTGAAAAAATTAAAACAACGAACTAGGAGTAATGAAACATAAACTTATGGGGGGTTTTCCTGGCACATTCCATCCAAATTGAAAACCTAGGCAAACAACTTCCAGAACGGCTCTGCTGCCCTAGTACCCAGATTTGGGAATGGAGAAATGCTGCATCCTTGTGGCCGTTTCCCACAACAGCAGCTTCGAACCCACTGCAAAAGGTCACTAATTATTCACCAATTGCAGGTCTGTAAATGACACCGGCCCTCCAAAAAATACTGAGATCGAAAATCGAACAAAAAATTCTAGAGTGCAACTTTCCAAAAAGAAAATTTGAAGAGGTATATTATACTCACACTTTTTTTCCTTTTTCTTTTAACAGAAAAGCAAAAGGCGTGGAAAAATGATGAATTGTAGGAATTTTTACAGACATGTAAACCCAGATTACAAAAACCTATCAGCTCTCACCAGTCAGAATGGCCATCAACAAAAATGCTGCAAACAATAAATGCTGACGTGATTGTGGAGAAATGCGTACCCTCGATGCTAAGGGGGACGTGGTAAGAGCCACTAATGAAAGCACAATTGAGGTGCCTTGAAAAGGTAAACGTTGAGCTACCATACCAGTCAATCAATCATACCCACTGCTGGGTCTATCACCTGAGAAAAGGAAAATCAAAAATCACAGGCTGGCAATCCTGCACTCCAGCAATATTTACCATAGGCAACACTTGGAAGCAACGAAAATGTCCATCAACAGAGGAATGCACCAAGAAGAAGTGGTCCATGTACAGAATGGAATATTAGCCATGGAAAACATTGAAGCACTGCTCTTTGAGGCACCATAGATGAGCCTGGAGATATTCACAAAACATGAAGTAGGTCGGAAAGCAAAAGACCTTTAGCCTATATTACCACTTATGGCATTATCTAATAACTGACACAGATGAACATATTTCCAAAGAGAAAGACACTCACAGGCTTAGAAAACAAACTATGCTCATCTGAAAGGAAAGGAGGGGGGAAATTGAGAAATGAAGATTAGTGTTACTATACATATACAAATACATATTATATACATGTATCAAAAAGACCGAACATATAGCAAGGGAGGTCGACGGAACACTGTAATATTTTACATGGGAAGAGGATCTGTACATTAATAGACATACATAATGTACAAATGAACCAGATTGTGTACACCTAGGACAAACAATATTCTAAACTTTACCCAGATTAAAAAACTTTTAAAAACCAAGAAGAAGTAATGAGACATAAACTTATGGGGATTTCTCCTGGCAAATTCCATTCTAATTTACAACCTAGGACAATAACTTCCGGAAAGGCTCTGCTGCCCTAGTACCCAGATTGGGGAATGGAGAAATGCTACCTCCTTGTGGCCGTTTCCCACAACAGCAGCTTTGAATCCACTGCAAAAGGTCACTAAATTTTCAACGACTTGCAGTTCTGTAAATGACACCTGCCCCCCCAGAAAATTTCTGGGGTCAAAGATCCACCAAAAAATACAAAAGAGGGCAACCTTCGAAGAAGACAATTTCAAGAGCTATATTGAACTCACGGTTTTTTCTTTTAAGGGAAAAGAAAAAGGCGTAGGAATATGTTGAATTTTAAAAAAATTTAAGACATGCATACCCATATTACAAAAACCTATCAGCTCACAGCAGTCAGAATGGCCATTAGGAAAAATGCTGCAAAAAATAAACGGTGAAGGGAGTGTGGAGAAATGCGTACCCTCGGTTGTAAGGTGGGGCATGTAAAGAGCCACTAATGAAAACACAGTGTAGGTGCTTTGAAAAGGGAAACATTGAGCTCCCAGTCAATCAATCACAACCACTGCTTGGCCTATCACCTGAGAAAATGAGAATCAAAAAGTCACAGGCTGGCAAACCTGTACGCCAGCAAGATTTACCTTAGCCAGCACTTGGAAGCAATGAAAATGTCCATCAACCGAGGAATGCACCAAGAAGAAGTGGTCCACGTACACAGTGGAATATTACTCTAATAATAAATATAAATTAAATTTAAAAACAAACAAAAGCAAGGAGACATCAACAATTGTGGGTTTATCCGGGCACACTGCACTCTAATTTATAACCGAAGAACACCACTGGCCGGTAGTTCTGTTTCCCTAGTACCAGCAAGGGGAAAGTAGAAAGGCTGCCGCTCTCTGGCCGTTACCTGCAAAAGCAGGTTTAAAGCCTGAGCTAATGGTCACTTCATATGAACAAGTACTGCAAGGCTGTAAATGAAACCTGCCCTCAAAGTGTCTTGAGGGAGATAATGGCCAAAATATTTCAAATGGTGACACATACTTTAAGAAAACACTTTGAAGAAATAAGCTCTAATCACAGCTGGAAAAATAAAAAGGACATGTCTTAAAGCTCAATTTCAACGCAGTATGAGACACATGCAAATTCAACCACAAAGAGGTATCAGCTCACACCACTCAGAATAACCATCAGCAAAAACTACAAAGAATAAATCCTGAAGGTGCTGGGAAGAAATGCATACCCTCCACTTTAAGTGGGACGTAACCTGGAAAGAGCCACTAAGGAGAACAGAATAGAGGTGCCTTTAAAAGGTCAACATTGAGCTACCATATGATCCAGCAGACCTATTCCTGGACCTATAAACTAACAGGACAGAATTGGAAGGACACAGCCACGCAAATCTGCAGTGCATAGTATTACACTAGCCAAGATATGGAAGTACCCAAAAAGTCCACCGACAGATAGGTGGACAAAGAAGAACTGCTACCTGTACAGATGGAATATGAGCTAGTGAAAAAAATGAAATAATGCCATTTCCAGCACCATAGATGAGTCTAGAAGTAATCACGCAACTTGGAGTAAGTGAGAAAGCGAAAGACACATATCCTATCATATCACATATAGGTGTTACCTAAAAAAAGATACAAAGAAAGATATTTCCACAGAGAAACACTTTCATAGATTCATTAAAAAAACTTATGGTTCACCAAATGCAAAGGTGTGAGGATTGGATACATTACCATATTGAGGTTAACAGAGAGATACAAACACATGTGAAATATATAATCACCAAAGACCTACGCAATACCAAGAGAAGACTACTCAACATTGTTTCATAACCTACATGGGAAAAGCATCCGAAGAAGAAGAGATATATGAATATGTGTGAAAGAACCACATCTTGCACACCCAGAACAAACAAAACATTGTAATCAAGTTTGCTGTGATAAAAAATAAAAATTAAGTTAAAAATACCAACAAGAAGTAATGAGACATAAACTTAAAGGGCTTTTTCCTCGCACATTCCATTGTAATTTACAACTTAGAACACCACTTCCAGTAAGGCTCTGTTGCCCTAGTAACCAGATTTGGTAAAGGAGAAATGCTGCCGCCTTGTGGCCGATTCCCGCAAGAGCAGCTTTTAACCCACAGCTAATGGTCACTTACCATTCACAAGGACTCAGGGCTGTAAAGGACACCTGCCCTCAAAATTGTGCTGAGGTAGGGAATGGATAAAAAAGTTCAAAACAGGCAACATGTTCACGAAGTTAGTATGAAGAGGTAAGTTTTACTCACTCTCTTTTTAAAGAAAGGAAAATGGATAAAAGCTCAGCCTCAGGAAGTATTAGACTCATGCAATCTAATCTACAAAAAGATTTCAACTCACAGCAGTCGACTGACCATTGGCAAAAAGTCTACAAACAATAAATGCTGAAGAGGATTTAGAGAACTGTGTCCCCTCTAGCTGCTGGTGAGATGTAAAAGGGTTAAACGCTAATAATGAGAACAGAAAGGAGCTGCGTTGAAAAGGAAAAATTGAGGTACCATTCAATCCAGCAGGCGCACCAATGGGCCTCTCACCTGAGAAGACCAGAATGAAGAAGACCTGGGCTGCAAAAGCTGCACTGCAGCCTTATTCACAATAGACAAGACAGTGAAGCAACCAAAATGTCCATCAACAGATGAAAGGATAAAGAAGAAGTGGTCCATGTACACAATGAATACTAGCCATGGAAAACAATGAAACACTGCTCTTTGAGGCACCATAGATGATCTTGGAGATAATCACAGAACATGAGCTAAGTCGGAAAGCAAAAGTCCTATATCCTATGATATCACTTATAGGCGTTATCTAATAACTGACACAAATGAACATATATCCACAGAGAAAGTCAATCACACACTTATTAAAAAAAAACTATGCTTATCTAAAAGGAAAGGTGGGGGGAATGGATAAATGAAGATGAGCGTTACCATATGTATACAAATACATATTATATACATATATCAAAAAGACCGACCGTATAGCAAGGAAGGTTTACGGAACACTCTGTAATAATTCACACGGGAAGAGGATCTCTACATAAATAGGTATATAGAATATGTAGATGAACCAGAGTGTGTACACCTTGGACAAGCAACATTCTAACCATTACCCCAATTGAAAAAATTAAAACAACGAACTAGGAGTAATGAGACATAAACTTATGGGGGGTTTTCCTGGCACATTCCATCCAAATTGAAAACCTAGGCAAACAACTTCCAGAACGGCTCTGCTGCCCTAGTACCCAGATTTGGGAATGGAGAAATGCTGCATCCTTGTGGCCGTTTCCCACAACAGCAGCTTCGAACCCACTGCAAAAGGTCACTAATTATTCACCAATTGCAGGTCTGTAAATGACACCGGCCCTCCAAAAAATACTGAGATCGAAAATCGAACAAAAAATTCTAGAGTGCAACTTTCCAAAAAGAAAATTTGAAGAGGTATATTATACTCACACTTTTTTTCCTTTTTCTTTTAACAGAAAAGCAAAAGGCGTGGAAAAATGATGAATTGTAGGAATTTTTACAGACATGTAAACCCAGATTACAAAAACCTATCAGCTCTCACCAGTCAGAATGGCCATCAACAAAAATGCTGCAAACAATAAATGCTGACGTGATTGTGGAGAAATGCGTACCCTCGATGCTAAGGGGCACGTGGTAAGAGCCACTAATGAAAGCACAATTGAGGTGCCTTGAAAAGGTAAACGTTGAGCTACCATACCAGTCAATCAATCATACCCACTGCTGGGTCTATCACCTGAGAAAAGGAAAATCAAAAATCACAGGCTGGCAATCCTGCACTCCAGCAATATTTACCATAGGCAACACTTGGAAGCAACGAAAATGTCCATCAACAGAGGAATGCACCAAGAAGAAGTGGTCCATGTACAGAATGGAATATTAGCCATGGAAAACATTGAAGCACTGCTCTTTGAGGCACCATAGATGAGCCTGGAGATATTCACAAAACATGAAGTAGGTCGGAAAGCAAAAGACCTTTAGCCTATATTATCACTTATGGCATTATCTAATAACTGACACAGATGAACATATTTCCAAAGAGAAAGACACTCACAGGCTTAGAAAACAAACTATGCTCATCTGAAAGGAAAGGAGGGGGGAAATTGAGAAATGAAGATTAGTGTTACCATACATATACAAATACATATTATATACATGTATCAAAAAGACCGAACATATAGCAAGGGAGGTCGACGGAACACTGTAATATTTTACATGGGAAGAGGATCTGTACATTAATAGACATACATAATGTACAAATGAACCAGATTGTGTACACCTAGGACAAACAATATTCTAAACTTTACCCAGATTAAAAAACTTTTAAAAACCAAGAAGAAGTAATGAGACATAAACTTATGGGGATTTCTCCTGGCAAATTCCATTCTAATTTACAACCTAGGACAATAACTTCCGGAAAGGCTCTGCTGCCCTAGTACCCAGATTGGGGAATGGAGAAATGCTACCTCCTTGTGGCCGTTTCCCACAACAGCAGCTTTGAATCCACTGCAAAAGGTCACTAAATTTTCAACAACTTGCAGTTCTGTAAATGACACCTGCCCCCCAGAAAATTTCTGGGGTCAAAAATCCACCAAAAAATACAAAAGAGGGCAACCTTCGAAGAAGACAATTTCAAGAGCTATATTGAACTCACGGTTTTTTCTTTTAAGGGAAAAGAAAAAGGCGTAGGAATATGTTGAATTTTAAAAAAATTTAAGACATGCATACCCATATTACAAAAACCTATCAGCTCACAGCAGTCAGAATGGCCATTAGGAAAAATGCTGCAAAAAATAAACGGTGAAGGGAGTGTGGAGAAATGCGTACCCTCGGTTGTAAGGTGGGGCATGTAAAGAGCCACTAATGAAAACACAGTGTAGGTGCTTTGAAAAGGGAAACATTGAGCTCCCAGTCAATCAATCACAACCACTGCTTGGCCTATCACCTGAGAAAATGAGAATCAAAAAGTCACAGGCTGGCAAACCTGTACGCCAGCAAGATTTACCTTAGCCAGCACTTGGAAGCAATGAAAATGTCCATCAACCGAGGAATGCACCAAGAAGAAGTGGTCCACGTACACAGTGGAATATTACTCTAATAATAAATATAAATTAAATTTAAAAACAAACAAAAGCAAGGAGACATCAACAATTGTGGGTTTATCCGGGCACATTGCACTCTAATTTATAACCGAAGAACACCACTGGCCGGTAGTTCTGTTTCCCTAGTACCAGCAAGGGGAAAGTAGAAAGGCTGCCGCTCTCTGGCCGTTACCTGCAAAAGCAGGTTTAAAGCCTGAGCTAATGGTCACTTCATATGAACAAGTACTGCAAGGCTGTAAATGAAACCTGCCCTCAAAGTGTCTTGAGGGAGATAATGGCCAAAATATTTCAAATGGTGACACATACTTTAAGAAAACACTTTGAAGAAATAAGCTCTAATCACAGCTGGAAAAATAAAAAAGGACATGTCTTAAAGCTCAATTTCAACGCAGTATGAGACACATGCAAATTCAACCACAAAGAGGTATCAGCTCACATCACTCAGAATAACCATCAGCAAAAACTACAAAGAATAAATCCTGAAGGTGCTGGGAAGAAATGCATACCCTCCACTTTAAGTGGGACGTAACCTGGAAAGAGCCACTAAGGAGAACAGAATAGAGGTGCCTTTAAAAGGTCAACATTGAGCTACCATATGATCCAGCAGACCTATTCCTGGACCTATAAACTAACAGGACAGAATTGGAAGGACACAGCCACGCAAATCTGCAGTGCATAGTATTACACTAGCCAAGATATGGAAGTAACCAAAAAGTCCACCGACAGATAGGTGGACAAAGAAGAACTGCTACCTGTACAGATGGAATATGAGCTAGTGAAAAAAATGAAATAATGCCATTTCCAGCACCATAGATGAGTCTAGAAGTAATCACGCAACTTGGAGTAAGTGAGAAAGCGAAAGACACATATCCTATCATATCACATATAGGTGTTACCTAAAAAAAGATACAAAGAAAGATATTTCCACAGAGAAACACTTTCATAGATTCATTGAAAAAACTTATGGTTCACCAAATGCAAAGGTGTGAGGATTGGATACATTACCATATTGAGGTTAACAGAGAGATACAAACACATGTGAAATATATAATCACCAAAGACCTACGCAATACCAAGAGAAGACTACTCAACATTGTTTCATAACCTACATGGGAAAAGCATCCGAAGAAGAAGAGATATATGAATATGTGTGAAAGAACCACATCTTGCACACCCAGAACAAACAAAACATTGTAATCAAGTTTGCTGTGATAAAAAATAAAAATTAAGTTAAAAATACCAACAAGAAGTAATGAGACATAAACTTAAAGGGCTTTTTCCTCGCACATTCCATTGTAATTTACAACTTAGAACACCACTTCCAGTAAGGCTCTGTTGCCCTAGTAACCAGATTTGGTAAAGGAGAAATGCTGCCGCCTTGTGGCCGATTCCCGCAAGAGCAGCTTTTAACCCACAGCTAATGGTCACTTACCATTCACAAGGACTCAGGGCTGTAAAGGACACCTGCCCTCAAAATTGTGCTGAGGTAGGGAATGGATAAAAAAGTTCAAAACAGGCAACATGTTCACGAAGTTAGTATGAAGAGGTAAGTTTTACTCACTCTCTTTTTAAAGAAAGGAAAATGGATAAAAGCTCAGCCTCAGGAAGTATTAGACTCATGCAATCTAATCTACAAAAAGATTTCAACTCACAGCAGTCGACTGACCATTGGCAAAAAGTCTACAAACAATAAATGCTGAAGAGGATTTAGAGAACTGTGTCCCCTCTAGCTGCTGGTGAGATGTAAAAGGGTTAAACGCTAATAATGAGAACAGAAAGGAGCTGCGTTGAAAAGGAAAAATTGAGGTACCATTCAATCCAGCAGGCGCACCAATGGGCCTCTCACCTGAGAAGACCAGAATGAAGAAGACCTGGGCTGCAAAAGCTGCACTGCAGCCTTATTCACAATAGACAAGACAGTGAAGCAACCAAAATGTCCATCAACAGATGAAAGGATAAAGAAGAAGTGGTCCATGTACACAATGAATACTAGCCATGGAAAACAATGAAACACTGCTCTTTGAGGCACCATAGATGATCTTGGAGATAATCACAGAACATGAGCTAAGTCGGAAAGCAAAAGTCCTATATCCTATGATATCACTTATAGGCGTTATCTAATAACTGACACAAATGAACATATATCCACAGAGAAAGTCAATCACACACTTATTAAAAAAAAACTATGCTTATCTAAAAGGAAAGGTGGGGGGAATGGATAAATGAAGATGAGCGTTACCATATGTATACAAATACATATTATATACATATATCAAAAAGACCGACCGTATAGCAAGGAAGGTTTACGGAACACTCTGTAATAATTCACACGGGAAGAGGATCTCTACATAAATAGGTATATAGAATATGTAGATGAACCAGAGTGTGTACACCTTGGACAAGCAACATTCTAACCATTACCCCAATTGAAAAAATTAAAACAACGAACTAGGAGTAATGAGACATAAACTTATGGGGGGTTTTCCTGGCACATTCCATCCAAATTGAAAACCTAGGCAAACAACTTCCAGAACGGCTCTGCTGCCCTAGTACCCAGATTTGGGAATGGAGAAATGCTGCATCCTTGTGGCCGTTTCCCACAACAGCAGCTTCGAACCCACTGCAAAAGGTCACTAATTATTCACCAATTGCAGGTCTGTAAATGACACCGGCCCTCCAAAAAATACTGAGATCGAAAATCGAACAAAAAATTCTAGAGTGCAACTTTCCAAAAAGAAAATTTGAAGAGGTATATTATACTCACACTTTTTTTCCTTTTTCTTTTAACAGAAAAGCAAAAGGCGTGGAAAAATGATGAATTGTAGGAATTTTTACAGACATGTAAACCCAGATTACAAAAACCTATCAGCTCTCACCAGTCAGAATGGCCATCAACAAAAATGCTGCAAACAATAAATGCTGACGTGATTGTGGAGAAATGCGTACCCTCGATGCTAAGGGGGACGTGGTAAGAGCCACTAATGAAAGCACAATTGAGGTGCCTTGAAAAGGTAAACGTTGAGCTACCATACCAGTCAATCAATCATACCCACTGCTGGGTCTATCACCTGAGAAAAGGAAAATCAAAAATCACAGGCTGGCAATCCTGCACTCCAGCAATATTTACCATAGGCAACACTTGGAAGCAACGAAAATGTCCATCAACAGAGGAATGCACCAAGAAGAAGTGGTCCATGTACAGAATGGAATATTAGCCATGGAAAACATTGAAGCACTGCTCTTTGAGGCACCATAGATGAGCCTGGAGATATTCACAAAACATGAAGTAGGTCGGAAAGCAAAAGACCTTTAGCCTATATTATCACTTATGGCATTATCTAATAACTGACACAGATGAACATATTTCCAAAGAGAAAGACACTCACAGGCTTAGAAAACAAACTATGCTCATCTGAAAGGAAAGGAGGGGGGAAATTGAGAAATGAAGATTAGTGTTACTATACATATACAAATACATATTATATACATGTATCAAAAAGACCGAACATATAGCAAGGGAGGTCGACGGAACACTGTAATATTTTACATGGGAAGAGGATCTGTACATTAATAGACATACATAATGTACAAATGAACCAGATTGTGTACACCTAGGACAAACAATATTCTAAACTTTACCCAGATTAAAAAACTTTTAAAAACCAAGAAGAAGTAATGAGACATAAACTTATGGGGATTTCTCCTGGCAAATTCCATTCTAATTTACAACCTAGGACAATAACTTCCGGAAAGGCTCTGCTGCCCTAGTACCCAGATTGGGGAATGGAGAAATGCTACCTCCTTGTGGCCGTTTCCCACAACAGCAGCTTTGAATCCACTGCAAAAGGTCACTAAATTTTCAACAACTTGCAGTTCTGTAAATGACACCTGCCCCCCCAGAAAATTTCTGGGGTCAAAGATCCACCAAAAAATACAAAAGAGGGCAACCTTCGAAGAAGACAATTTCAAGAGCTATATTGAACTCACGGTTTTTTCTTTTAAGGGAAAAGAAAAAGGCGTAGGAATATGTTGAATTTTAAAAAAATTTAAGACATGCATACCCATATTACAAAAACCTATCAGCTCACAGCAGTCAGAATGGCCATTAGGAAAAATGCTGCAAAAAATAAACGGTGAAGGGAGTGTGGAGAAATGCGTACCCTCGGTTGTAAGGTGGGGCATGTAAAGAGCCACTAATGAAAACACAGTGTAGGTGCTTTGAAAAGGGAAACATTGAGCTCCCAGTCAATCAATCACAACCACTGCTTGGCCTATCACCTGAGAAAATGAGAATCAAAAAGTCACAGGCTGGCAAACCTGTACGCCAGCAAGATTTACCTTAGCCAGCACTTGGAAGCAATGAAAATGTCCATCAACCGAGGAATGCACCAAGAAGAAGTGGTCCACGTACACAGTGGAATATTACTCTAATAATAAATATAAATTAAATTTAAAAACAAACAAAAGCAAGGAGACATCAACAATTGTGGGTTTATCCGGGCACATTGCACTCTAATTTATAACCGAAGAACACCACTGGCCGGTAGTTCTGTTTCCCTAGTACCAGCAAGGGGAACGTAGAAAGGCTGCCGCTCTCTGGCCGTTACCTGCAAAAGCAGGTTTAAAGCCTGAGCTAATGGTCACTTCATATGAACAAGTACTGCAAGGCTGTAAATGAAACCTGCCCTCAAAGTGTCTTGAGGGAGATAATGGCCAAAATATTTCAAATGGTGACACATACTTTAAGAAAACACTTTGAAGAAATAAGCTCTAATCACAGCTGGAAAAATAAAAAGGACATGTCTTAAAGCTCAATTTCAACGCAGTATGAGACACATGCAAATTCAACCACAAAGAGGTATCAGCTCACACCACTCAGAATAACCATCAGCAAAAACTACAAAGAATAAATCCTGAAGGTGCTGGGAAGAAATGCATACCCTCCACTTTAAGTGGGACGTAACCTGGAAAGAGCCACTAAGGAGAACAGAATAGAGGTGCCTTTAAAAGGTCAACATTGAGCTACCATATGATCCAGCAGACCTATTCCTGGACCTATAAACTAACAGGACAGAATTGGAAGGACACAGCCACGCAAATCTGCAGTGCATAGTATTACACTAGCCAAGATATGGAAGTACCCAAAAAGTCCACCGACAGATAGGTGGACAAAGAAGAACTGCTACCTGTACAGATGGAATATGAGCTAGTGAAAAAAATGAAATAATGTCATTTCCAGCACCATAGATGAGTCTAGAAGTAATCACGCAACTTGGAGTAAGTGAGAAAGCGAAAGACACATATCCTATCATATCACATATAGGTGTTACCTAAAAAAAGATACAAAGAAAGATATTTCCACAGAGAAACACTTTCATAGATTCATTAAAAAAACTTATGGTTCACCAAATGCAAAGGTGTGAGGATTGGATACATTACCATATTGAGGTTAACAGAGAGATACAAACACATGTGAAATATATAATCACCAAAGACCTACGCAATACCAAGAGAAGACTACTCAACATTGTTTCATAACCTACATGGGAAAAGCATCCGAAGAAGAAGAGATATATGAATATGTGTGAAAGAACCACATCTTGCACACCCAGAACAAACAAAACATTGTAATCAAGTTTGCTGTGATAAAAAATAAAAATTAAGTTAAAAATACCAACAAGAAGTAATGAGACATAAACTTAAAGGGCTTTTTCCTCGCACATTCCATTGTAATTTACAACTTAGAACACCACTTCCAGTAAGGCTCTGTTGCCCTAGTAACCAGATTTGGTAAAGGAGAAATGCTGCCGCCTTGTGGCCGATTCCCGCAAGAGCAGCTTTTAACCCACAGCTAATGGTCACTTACCATTCACAAGGACTCAGGGCTGTAAAGGACACCTGCCCTCAAAATTGTGCTGAGGTAGGGAATGGATAAAAAAGTTCAAAACAGGCAACATGTTCACGAAGTTAGTATGAAGAGGTAAGTTTTACTCACTCTCTTTTTAAAGAAAGGAAAATGGATAAAAGCTCAGCCTCAGGAAGTATTAGACTCATGCAATCTAATCTACAAAAAGATTTCAACTCACAGCAGTCGACTGACCATTGGCAAAAAGTCTACAAACAATAAATGCTGAAGAGGATTTAGAGAACTGTGTCCCCTCTAGCTGCTGGTGAGATGTAAAAGGGTTAAACGCTAATAATGAGAACAGAAAGGAGCTGCGTTGAAAAGGAAAAATTGAGGTACCATTCAATCCAGCAGGCGCACCAATGGGCCTCTCACCTGAGAAGACCAGAATGAAGAAGACCTGGGCTGCAAAAGCTGCACTGCAGCCTTATTCACAATAGACAAGACAGTGAAGCAACCAAAATGTCCATCAACAGATGAAAGGATAAAGAAGAAGTGGTCCATGTACACAATGAATACTAGCCATGGAAAACAATGAAACACTGCTCTTTGAGGCACCATAGATGATCTTGGAGATAATCACAGAACATGAGCTAAGTCGGAAAGCAAAAGTCCTATATCCTATGATATCACTTATAGGCGTTATCTAATAACTGACACAAATGAACATATATCCACAGAGAAAGTCAATCACACACTTATTAAAAAAAAACTATGCTTATCTAAAAGGAAAGGTGGGGGGAATGGATAAATGAAGATGAGCGTTACCATATGTATACAAATACATATTATATACATATATCAAAAAGACCGACCGTATAGCAAGGAAGGTTTACGGAACACTCTGTAATAATTCACACGGGAAGAGGATCTCTACATAAATAGGTATATAGAATATGTAGATGAACCAGAGTGTGTACACCTTGGACAAGCAACATTCTAACCATTACCCCAATTGAAAAAATTAAAACAACGAACTAGGAGTAATGAGACATAAACTTATGGGGGGTTTTCCTGGCACATTCCATCCAAATTGAAAACCTAGGCAAACAACTTCCAGAACGGCTCTGCTGCCCTAGTACCCAGATTTGGGAATGGAGAAATGCTGCATCCTTGTGGCCGTTTCCCACAACAGCAGCTTCGAACCCACTGCAAAAGGTCACTAATTATTCACCAATTGCAGGTCTGTAAATGACACCGGCCCTCCAAAAAATACTGAGATCGAAAATCGAACAAAAAATTCTAGAGTGCAACTTTCCAAAAAGAAAATTTGAAGAGGTATATTATACTCACACTTTTTTTCCTTTTTCTTTTAACAGAAAAGCAAAAGGCGTGGAAAAATGATGAATTGTAGGAATTTTTACAGACATGTAAACCCAGATTACAAAAACCTATCAGCTCTCACCAGTCAGAATGGCCATCAACAAAAATGCTGCAAACAATAAATGCTGACGTGATTGTGGAGAAATGCGTACCCTCGATGCTAAGGGGGACGTGGTAAGAGCCACTAATGAAAGCACAATTGAGGTGCCTTGAAAAGGTAAACGTTGAGCTACCATACCAGTCAATCAATCATACCCACTGCTGGGTCTATCACCTGAGAAAAGGAAAATCAAAAATCACAGGCTGGCAATCCTGCACTCCAGCAATATTTACCATAGGCAACACTTGGAAGCAACGAAAATGTCCATCAACAGAGGAATGCACCAAGAAGAAGTGGTCCATGTACAGAATGGAATATTAGCCATGGAAAACATTGAAGCACTGCTCTTTGAGGCACCATAGATGAGCCTGGAGATATTCACAAAACATGAAGTAGGTCGGAAAGCAAAAGACCTTTAGCCTATATTATCACTTATGGCATTATCTAATAACTGACACAGATGAACATATTTCCAAAGAGAAAGACACTCACAGGCTTAGAAAACAAACTATGCTCATCTGAAAGGAAAGGAGGGGGGAAATTGAGAAATGAAGATTAGTGTTACTATACATATACAAATACATATTATATACATGTATCAAAAAGACCGAACATATAGCAAGGGAGGTCGACGGAACACTGTAATATTTTACATGGGAAGAGGATCTGTACATTAATAGACATACATAATGTACAAATGAACCAGATTGTGTACACCTAGGACAAACAATATTCTAAACTTTACCCAGATTAAAAAACTTTTAAAAACCAAGAAGAAGTAATGAGACATAAACTTATGGGGATTTCTCCTGGCAAATTCCATTCTAATTTACAACCTAGGACAATAACTTCCGGAAAGGCTCTGCTGCCCTAGTACCCAGATTGGGGAATGGAGAAATGCTACCTCCTTGTGGCCGTTTCCCACAACAGCAGCTTTGAATCCACTGCAAAAGGTCACTAAATTTTCAACAACTTGCAGTTCTGTAAATGACACCTGCCCCCCCAGAAAATTTCTGGGGTCAAAGATCCACCAAAAAATACAAAAGAGGGCAACCTTCGAAGAAGACAATTTCAAGAGCTATATTGAACTCACGGTTTTTTCTTTTAAGGGAAAAGAAAAAGGCGTAGGAATATGTTGAATTTTAAAAAAATTTAAGACATGCATACCCATATTACAAAAACCTATCAGCTCACAGCAGTCAGAATGGCCATTAGGAAAAATGCTGCAAAAAATAAACGGTGAAGGGAGTGTGGAGAAATGCGTACCCTCGGTTGTAAGGTGGGGCATGTAAAGAGCCACTAATGAAAACACAGTGTAGGTGCTTTGAAAAGGGAAACATTGAGCTCCCAGTCAATCAATCACAACCACTGCTTGGCCTATCACCTGAGAAAATGAGAATCAAAAAGTCACAGGCTGGCAAACCTGTACGCCAGCAAGATTTACCTTAGCCAGCACTTGGAAGCAATGAAAATGTCCATCAACCGAGGAATGCACCAAGAAGAAGTGGTCCACGTACACAGTGGAATATTACTCTAATAATAAATATAAATTAAATTTAAAAACAAACAAAAGCAAGGAGACATCAACAATTGTGGGTTTATCCGGGCACACTGCACTCTAATTTATAACCGAAGAACACCACTGGCCGGTAGTTCTGTTTCCCTAGTACCAGCAAGGGGAAAGTAGAAAGGCTGCCGCTCTCTGGCCGTTACCTGCAAAAGCAGGTTTAAAGCCTGAGCTAATGGTCACTTCATATGAACAAGTACTGCAAGGCTGTAAATGAAACCTGCCCTCAAAGTGTCTTGAGGGAGATAATGGCCAAAATATTTCAAATGGTGACACATACTTTAAGAAAACACTTTGAAGAAATAAGCTCTAATCACAGCTGGAAAAATAAAAAGGACATGTCTTAAAGCTCAATTTCAACGCAGTATGAGACACATGCAAATTCAACCACAAAGAGGTATCAGCTCACATCACTCAGAATAACCATCAGCAAAAACTACAAAGAATAAATCCTGAAGGTGCTGGGAAGAAATGCATACCCTCCACTTTAAGTGGGACGTAACCTGGAAAGAGCCACTAAGGAGAACAGAATAGAGGTGCCTTTAAAAGGTCAACATTGAGCTACCATATGATCCAGCAGACCTATTCCTGGACCTATAAACTAACAGGACAGAATTGGAAGGACACAGCCACGCAAATCTGCAGTGCATAGTATTACACTAGCCAAGATATGGAAGTAACCAAAAAGTCCACCGACAGATAGGTGGACAAAGAAGAACTGCTACCTGTACAGATGGAATATGAGCTAGTGAAAAAAATGAAATAATGCCATTTCCAGCACCATAGATGAGTCTAGAAGTAATCACGCAACTTGGAGTAAGTGAGAAAGCGAAAGACACATATCCTATCATATCACATATAGGTGTTACCTAAAAAAAGATACAAAGAAAGATATTTCCACAGAGAAACACTTTCATAGATTCATTAAAAAAACTTATGGTTCACCAAATGCAAAGGTGTGAGGATTGGATACATTACCATATTGAGGTTAACAGAGAGATACAAACACATGTGAAATATATAATCACCAAAGACCTACGCAATACCAAGAGAAGACTACTCAACATTGTTTCATAACCTACATGGGAAAAGCATCCGAAGAAGAAGAGATATATGAATATGTGTGAAAGAACCACATCTTGCACACCCAGAACAAACAAAACATTGTAATCAAGTTTGCTGTGATAAAAAATAAAAATTAAGTTAAAAATACCAACAAGAAGTAATGAGACATAAACTTAAAGGGCTTTTTCCTCGCACATTCCATTGTAATTTACAACTTAGAACACCACTTCCAGTAAGGCTCTGTTGCCCTAGTAACCAGATTTGGTAAAGGAGAAATGCTGCCGCCTTGTGGCCGATTCCCGCAAGAGCAGCTTTTAACCCACAGCTAATGGTCACTTACCATTCACAAGGACTCAGGGCTGTAAAGGACACCTGCCCTCAAAATTGTGCTGAGGTAGGGAATGGATAAAAAAGTTCAAAACAGGCAACATGTTCACGAAGTTAGTATGAAGAGGTAAGTTTTACTCACTCTCTTTTTAAAGAAAGGAAAATGGATAAAAGCTCAGCCTCAGGAAGTATTAGACTCATGCAATCTAATCTACAAAAAGATTTCAACTCACAGCAGTCGACTGACCATTGGCAAAAAGTCTACAAACAATAAATGCTGAAGAGGATTTAGAGAACTGTGTCCCCTCTAGCTGCTGGTGAGATGTAAAAGGGTTAAACGCTAATAATGAGAACAGAAAGGAGCTGCGTTGAAAAGGAAAAATTGAGGTACCATTCAATCCAGCAGGCGCACCAATGGGCCTCTCACCTGAGAAGACCAGAATGAAGAAGACCTGGGCTGCAAAAGCTGCACTGCAGCCTTATTCACAATAGACAAGACAGTGAAGCAACCAAAATGTCCATCAACAGATGAAAGGATAAAGAAGAAGTGGTCCATGTACACAATGAATACTAGCCATGGAAAACAATGAAACACTGCTCTTTGAGGCACCATAGATGATCTTGGAGATAATCACAGAACATGAGCTAAGTCGGAAAGCAAAAGTCCTATATCCTATGATATCACTTATAGGCGTTATCTAATAACTGACACAAATGAACATATATCCACAGAGAAAGTCAATCACACACTTATTAAAAAAAAACTATGCTTATCTAAAAGGAAAGGTGGGGGGAATG
Source organism: Balaenoptera ricei (assembly GCF_028023285.1). Classification (NCBI taxonomy): domain Eukaryota; kingdom Metazoa; phylum Chordata; class Mammalia; order Artiodactyla; family Balaenopteridae; genus Balaenoptera; species Balaenoptera ricei. The sequence goes on from NW_026777794.1 coordinate 52,197, forward strand.
GATAAATGAAGATGAGCGTTACCATATGTATACAAATACATATTATATACATATATCAAAAAGACCGACCGTATAGCAAGGAAGGTTTACGGAACACTCTGTAATAATTCACACGGGAAGAGGATCTCTACATAAATAGGTATATAGAATATGTAGATGAACCAGAGTGTGTACACCTTGGACAAGCAACATTCTAACCATTACCCCAATTGAAAAAATTAAAACAACGAACTAGGAGTAATGAGACATAAACTTATGGGGGGTTTTCCTGGCACATTCCATCCAAATTGAAAACCTAGGCAAACAACTTCCAGAACGGCTCTGCTGCCCTAGTACCCAGATTTGGGAATGGAGAAATGCTGCATCCTTGTGGCCGTTTCCCACAACAGCAGCTTCGAACCCACTGCAAAAGGTCACTAATTATTCACCAATTGCAGGTCTGTAAATGACACCGGCCCTCCAAAAAATACTGAGATCGAAAATCGAACAAAAAATTCTAGAGTGCAACTTTCCAAAAAGAAAATTTGAAGAGGTATATTATACTCACACTTTTTTTCCTTTTTCTTTTAACAGAAAAGCAAAAGGCGTGGAAAAATGATGAATTGTAGGAATTTTTACAGACATGTAAACCCAGATTACAAAAACCTATCAGCTCTCACCAGTCAGAATGGCCATCAACAAAAATGCTGCAAACAATAAATGCTGACGTGATTGTGGAGAAATGCGTACCCTCGATGCTAAGGGGGACGTGGTAAGAGCCACTAATGAAAGCACAATTGAGGTGCCTTGAAAAGGTAAACGTTGAGCTACCATACCAGTCAATCAATCATACCCACTGCTGGGTCTATCACCTGAGAAAAGGAAAATCAAAAATCACAGGCTGGCAATCCTGCACTCCAGCAATATTTACCATAGGCAACACTTGGAAGCAACGAAAATGTCCATCAACAGAGGAATGCACCAAGAAGAAGTGGTCCATGTACAGAATGGAATATTAGCCATGGAAAACATTGAAGCACTGCTCTTTGAGGCACCATAGATGAGCCTGGAGATATTCACAAAACATGAAGTAGGTCGGAAAGCAAAAGACCTTTAGCCTATATTATCACTTATGGCATTATCTAATAACTGACACAGATGAACATATTTCCAAAGAGAAAGACACTCACAGGCTTAGAAAACAAACTATGCTCATCTGAAAGGAAAGGAGGGGGGAAATTGAGAAATGAAGATTAGTGTTACTATACATATACAAATACATATTATATACATGTATCAAAAAGACCGAACATATAGCAAGGGAGGTCGACGGAACACTGTAATATTTTACATGGGAAGAGGATCTGTACATTAATAGACATACATAATGTACAAATGAACCAGATTGTGTACACCTAGGACAAACAATATTCTAAACTTTACCCAGATTAAAAAACTTTTAAAAACCAAGAAGAAGTAATGAGACATAAACTTATGGGGATTTCTCCTGGCAAATTCCATTCTAATTTACAACCTAGGACAATAACTTCCAGAAAGGCTCTGCTGCCCTAGTACCCAGATTGGGGAATGGAGAAATGCTACCTCCTTGTGGCCGTTTCCCACAACAGCAGCTTTGAATCCACTGCAAAAGGTCACTAAATTTTCAACAACTTGCAGTTCTGTAAATGACACCTGCCCCCCAGAAAATTTCTGGGGTCAAAGATCCACCAAAAAATACAAAAGAGGGCAACCTTCGAAGAAGACAATTTCAAGAGCTATATTGAACTCACGGTTTTTTCTTTTAAGGGAAAAGAAAAAGGCGTAGGAATATGTTGAATTTTAAAAAAATTTAAGACATGCATACCCATATTACAAAAACCTATCAGCTCACAGCAGTCAGAATGGCCATTAGGAAAAATGCTGCAAAAAATAAACGGTGAAGGGAGTGTGGAGAAATGCGTACCCTCGGTTGTAAGGTGGGGCATGTAAAGAGCCACTAATGAAAACACAGTGTAGGTGCTTTGAAAAGGGAAACATTGAGCTCCCAGTCAATCAATCACAACCACTGCTTGGCCTATCACCTGAGAAAATGAGAATCAAAAAGTCACAGGCTGGCAAACCTGTACGCCAGCAAGATTTACCTTAGCCAGCACTTGGAAGCAATGAAAATGTCCATCAACCGAGGAATGCACCAAGAAGAAGTGGTCCACGTACACAGTGGAATATTACTCTAATAATAAATATAAATTAAATTTAAAAACAAACAAAAGCAAGGAGACATCAACAATTGTGGGTTTATCCGGGCACATTGCACTCTAATTTATAACCGAAGAACACCACTGGCCGGTAGTTCTGTTTCCCTAGTACCAGCAAGGGGAACGTAGAAAGGCTGCCGCTCTCTGGCCGTTACCTGCAAAAGCAGGTTTAAAGCCTGAGCTAATGGTCACTTCATATGAACAAGTACTGCAAGGCTGTAAATGAAACCTGCCCTCAAAGTGTCTTGAGGGAGATAATGGCCAAAATATTTCAAATGGTGACACATACTTTAAGAAAACACTTTGAAGAAATAAGCTCTAATCACAGCTGGAAAAATAAAAAGGACATGTCTTAAAGCTCAATTTCAACGCAGTATGAGACACATGCAAATTCAACCACAAAGAGGTATCAGCTCACACCACTCAGAATAACCATCAGCAAAAACTACAAAGAATAAATCCTGAAGGTGCTGGGAAGAAATGCATACCCTCCACTTTAAGTGGGACGTAACCTGGAAAGAGCCACTAAGGAGAACAGAATAGAGGTGCCTTTAAAAGGTCAACATTGAGCTACCATATGATCCAGCAGACCTATTCCTGGACCTATAAACTAACAGGACAGAATTGGAAGGACACAGCCACGCAAATCTGCAGTGCATAGTATTACACTAGCCAAGATATGGAAGTAACCAAAAAGTCCACCGACAGATAGGTGGACAAAGAAGAACTGCTACCTGTACAGATGGAATATGAGCTAGTGAAAAAAATGAAATAATGCCATTTCCAGCACCATAGATGAGTCTAGAAGTAATCACGCAACTTGGAGTAAGTGAGAAAGCGAAAGACACATATCCTATCATATCACATATAGGTGTTACCTAAAAAAAGATACAAAGAAAGATATTTCCACAGAGAAACACTTTCATAGATTCATTAAAAAAACTTATGGTTCACCAAATGCAAAGGTGTGAGGATTGGATACATTACCATATTGAGGTTAACAGAGAGATACAAACACATGTGAAATATATAATCACCAAAGACCTACGCAATACCAAGAGAAGACTACTCAACATTGTTTCATAACCTACATGGGAAAAGCATCCGAAGAAGAAGAGATATATGAATATGTGTGAAAGAACCACATCTTGCACACCCAGAACAAACAAAACATTGTAATCAAGTTTGCTGTGATAAAAAATAAAAATTAAGTTAAAAATACCAACAAGAAGTAATGAGACATAAACTTAAAGGGCTTTTTCCTCGCACATTCCATTGTAATTTACAACTTAGAACACCACTTCCAGTAAGGCTCTGTTGCCCTAGTAACCAGATTTGGTAAAGGAGAAATGCTGCCGCCTTGTGGCCGATTCCCGCAAGAGCAGCTTTTAACCCACAGCTAATGGTCACTTACCATTCACAAGGACTCAGGGCTGTAAAGGACACCTGCCCTCAAAATTGTGCTGAGGTAGGGAATGGATAAAAAAGTTCAAAACAGGCAACATGTTCACGAAGTTAGTATGAAGAGGTAAGTTTTACTCACTCTCTTTTTAAAGAAAGGAAAATGGATAAAAGCTCAGCCTCAGGAAGTATTAGACTCATGCAATCTAATCTACAAAAAGATTTCAACTCACAGCAGTCGACTGACCATTGGCAAAAAGTCTACAAACAATAAATGCTGAAGAGGATTTAGAGAACTGTGTCCCCTCTAGCTGCTGGTGAGATGTAAAAGGGTTAAACGCTAATAATGAGAACAGAAAGGAGCTGCGTTGAAAAGGAAAAATTGAGGTACCATTCAATCCAGCAGGCGCACCAATGGGCCTCTCACCTGAGAAGACCAGAATGAAGAAGACCTGGGCTGCAAAAGCTGCACTGCAGCCTTATTCACAATAGACAAGACAGTGAAGCAACCAAAATGTCCATCAACAGATGAAAGGATAAAGAAGAAGTGGTCCATGTACACAATGAATACTAGCCATGGAAAACAATGAAACACTGCTCTTTGAGGCACCATAGATGATCTTGGAGATAATCACAGAACATGAGCTAAGTCGGAAAGCAAAAGTCCTATATCCTATGATATCACTTATAGGCGTTATCTAATAACTGACACAAATGAACATATATCCACAGAGAAAGTCAATCACACACTTATTAAAAAAAAACTATGCTTATCTAAAAGGAAAGGTGGGGGGAATGGATAAATGAAGATGAGCGTTACCATATGTATACAAATACACATTATATACATATATCAAAAAGACCGACCGTATAGCAAGGAAGGTTTACGGAACACTCTGTAATAATTCACACGGGAAGAGGATCTCTACATAAATAGGTATATAGAATATGTAGATGAACCAGAGTGTGTACACCTTGGACAAGCAACATTCTAACCATTACCCCAATTGAAAAAATTAAAACAACGAACTAGGAGTAATGAGACATAAACTTATGGGGGGTTTTCCTGGCACATTCCATCCAAATTGAAAACCTAGGCAAACAACTTCCAGAACGGCTCTGCTGCCCTAGTACCCAGATTTGGGAATGGAGAAATGCTGCATCCTTGTGGCCGTTTCCCACAACAGCAGCTTCGAACCCACTGCAAAAGGTCACTAATTATTCACCAATTGCAGGTCTGTAAATGACACCGGCCCTCCAAAAAATACTGAGATCGAAAATCGAACAAAAAATTCTAGAGTGCAACTTTCCAAAAAGAAAATTTGAAGAGGTATATTATACTCACACTTTTTTTCCTTTTTCTTTTAACAGAAAAGCAAAAGGCGTGGAAAAATGATGAATTGTAGGAATTTTTACAGACATGTAAACCCAGATTACAAAAACCTATCAGCTCTCACCAGTCAGAATGGCCATCAACAAAAATGCTGCAAACAATAAATGCTGACGTGATTGTGGAGAAATGCGTACCCTCGATGCTAAGGGGGACGTGGTAAGAGCCACTAATGAAAGCACAATTGAGGTGCCTTGAAAAGGTAAACGTTGAGCTACCATACCAGTCAATCAATCATACCCACTGCTGGGTCTATCACCTGAGAAAAGGAAAATCAAAAATCACAGGCTGGCAATCCTGCACTCCAGCAATATTTACCATAGGCAACACTTGGAAGCAACGAAAATGTCCATCAACAGAGGAATGCACCAAGAAGAAGTGGTCCATGTACAGAATGGAATATTAGCCATGGAAAACATTGAAGCACTGCTCTTTGAGGCACCATAGATGAGCCTGGAGATATTCACAAAACATGAAGTAGGTCGGAAAGCAAAAGACCTTTAGCCTATATTATCACTTATGGCATTATCTAATAACTGACACAGATGAACATATTTCCAAAGAGAAAGACACTCACAGGCTTAGAAAACAAACTATGCTCATCTGAAAGGAAAGGAGGGGGGAAATTGAGAAATGAAGATTAGTGTTACTATACATATACAAATACATATTATATACATGTATCAAAAAGACCGAACATATAGCAAGGGAGGTCGACGGAACACTGTAATATTTTACATGGGAAGAGGATCTGTACATTAATAGACATACATAATGTACAAATGAACCAGATTGTGTACACCTAGGACAAACAATATTCTAAACTTTACCCAGATTAAAAAACTTTTAAAAACCAAGAAGAAGTAATGAGACATAAACTTATGGGGATTTCTCCTGGCAAATTCCATTCTAATTTACAACCTAGGACAATAACTTCCGGAAAGGCTCTGCTGCCCTAGTACCCAGATTGGGGAATGGAGAAATGCTACCTCCTTGTGGCCGTTTCCCACAACAGCAGCTTTGAATCCACTGCAAAAGGTCACTAAATTTTCAACAACTTGCAGTTCTGTAAATGACACCTGCCCCCCAGAAAATTTCTGGGGTCAAAAATCCACCAAAAAATACAAAAGAGGGCAACCTTCGAAGAAGACAATTTCAAGAGCTATATTGAACTCACGGTTTTTTCTTTTAAGGGAAAAGAAAAAGGCGTAGGAATATGTTGAATTTTAAAAAAATTTAAGACATGCATACCCATATTACAAAAACCTATCAGCTCACAGCAGTCAGAATGGCCATTAGGAAAAATGCTGCAAAAAATAAACGGTGAAGGGAGTGTGGAGAAATGCGTACCCTCGGTTGTAAGGTGGGGCATGTAAAGAGCCACTAATGAAAACACAGTGTAGGTGCTTTGAAAAGGGAAACATTGAGCTCCCAGTCAATCAATCACAACCACTGCTTGGCCTATCACCTGAGAAAATGAGAATCAAAAAGTCACAGGCTGGCAAACCTGTACGCCAGCAAGATTTACCTTAGCCAGCACTTGGAAGCAATGAAAATGTCCATCAACCGAGGAATGCACCAAGAAGAAGTGGTCCACGTACACAGTGGAATATTACTCTAATAATAAATATAAATTAAATTTAAAAACAAACAAAAGCAAGGAGACATCAACAATTGTGGGTTTATCCGGGCACACTGCACTCTAATTTATAACCGAAGAACACCACTGGCCGGTAGTTCTGTTTCCCTAGTACCAGCAAGGGGAAAGTAGAAAGGCTGCCGCTCTCTGGCCGTTACCTGCAAAAGCAGGTTTAAAGCCTGAGCTAATGGTCACTTCATATGAACAAGTACTGCAAGGCTGTAAATGAAACCTGCCCTCAAAGTGTCTTGAGGGAGATAATGGCCAAAATATTTCAAATGGTGACACATACTTTAAGAAAACACTTTGAAGAAATAAGCTCTAATCACAGCTGGAAAAATAAAAAGGACATGTCTTAAAGCTCAATTTCAACGCAGTATGAGACACATGCAAATTCAACCACAAAGAGGTATCAGCTCACATCACTCAGAATAACCATCAGCAAAAACTACAAAGAATAAATCCTGAAGGTGCTGGGAAGAAATGCATACCCTCCACTTTAAGTGGGACGTAACCTGGAAAGAGCCACTAAGGAGAACAGAATAGAGGTGCCTTTAAAAGGTCAACATTGAGCTACCATATGATCCAGCAGACCTATTCCTGGACCTATAAACTAACAGGACAGAATTGGAAGGACACACCCATGCAAATCTGCAGTGCATAGTATTACACTAGCCAAGATATGGAAGTAACCAAAAAGTCCACCGACAGATAGGTGGACAAAGAAGAACTGCTACCTGTACAGATGGAATATGAGCTAGTGAAAAAAATGAAATAATGCCATTTCCAGCACCATAGATGAGTCTAGAAGTAATCACGCAACTTGGAGTAAGTGAGAAAGCGAAAGACACATATCCTATCATATCACATATAGGTGTTACCTAAAAAAAGATACAAAGAAAGATATTTCCACAGAGAAACACTTTCATAGATTCATTAAAAAAACTTATGGTTCACCAAATGCAAAGGTGTGAGGATTGGATACATTACCATATTGAGGTTAACAGAGAGATACAAACACATGTGAAATATATAATCACCAAAGACCTACGCAATACCAAGAGAAGACTACTCAACATTGTTTCATAACCTACATGGGAAAAGCATCCGAAGAAGAAGAGATATATGAATATGTGTGAAAGAACCACATCTTGCACACCCAGAACAAACAAAACATTGTAATCAAGTTTGCTGTGATAAAAAATAAAAATTAAGTTAAAAATACCAACAAGAAGTAATGAGACATAAACTTAAAGGGCTTTTTCCTCGCACATTCCATTGTAATTTACAACTTAGAACACCACTTCCAGTAAGGCTCTGTTGCCCTAGTAACCAGATTTGGTAAAGGAGAAATGCTGCCGCCTTGTGGCCGATTCCCGCAAGAGCAGCTTTTAACCCACAGCTAATGGTCACTTACCATTCACAAGGACTCAGGGCTGTAAAGGACACCTGCCCTCAAAATTGTGCTGAGGTAGGGAATGGATAAAAAAGTTCAAAACAGGCAACATGTTCACGAAGTTAGTATGAAGAGGTAAGTTTTACTCACTCTCTTTTTAAAGAAAGGAAAATGGATAAAAGCTCAGCCTCAGGAAGTATTAGACTCATGCAATCTAATCTACAAAAAGATTTCAACTCACAGCAGTCGACTGACCATTGGCAAAAAGTCTACAAACAATAAATGCTGAAGAGGATTTAGAGAACTGTGTCCCCTCTAGCTGCTGGTGAGATGTAAAAGGGTTAAACGCTAATAATGAGAACAGAAAGGAGCTGCGTTGAAAAGGAAAAATTGAGTACCATTCAATCCAGCAGGCGCACCAATGGGCCTCTCACCTGAGAAGACCAGAATGAAGAAGACCTGGGCTGCAAAAGCTGCACTGCAGCCTTATTCACAATAGACAAGACAGTGAAGCAACCAAAATGTCCATCAACAGATGAAAGGATAAAGAAGAAGTGGTCCATGTACACAATGAATACTAGCCATGGAAAACAATGAAACACTGCTCTTTGAGGCACCATAGATGATCTTGGAGATAATCACAGAACATGAGCTAAGTCGGAAAGCAAAAGTCCTATATCCTATGATATCACTTATAGGCGTTATCTAATAACTGACACAAATGAACATATATCCACAGAGAAAGTCAATCACACACTTATTAAAAAAAAACTATGCTTATCTAAAAGGAAAGGTGGGGGGAATGGATAAATGAAGATGAGCGTTACCATATGTATACAAATACATATTATATACATATATCAAAAAGACCGACCGTATAGCAAGGAAGGTTTACGGAACACTCTGTAATAATTCACACGGGAAGAGGATCTCTACATAAATAGGTATATAGAATATGTAGATGAACCAGAGTGTGTACACCTTGGACAACCAACATTCTAACCATTACCCCAATTGAAAAAATTAAAACAACGAACTAGGAGTAATGAGACATAAACTTATGGGGGGTTTTCCTGGCACATTCCATCCAAATTGAAAACCTAGGCAAACAACTTCCAGAACGGCTCTGCTGCCCTAGTACCCAGATTTGGGAATGGAGAAATGCTGCATCCTTGTGGCCGTTTCCCACAACAGCAGCTTCGAACCCACTGCAAAAGGTCACTAATTATTCACCAATTGCAGGTCTGTAAATGACACCGGCCCTCCAAAAAATACTGAGATCGAAAATCGAACAAAAAATTCTAGAGTGCAACTTTCCAAAAAGAAAATTTGAAGAGGTATATTATACTCACACTTTTTTTCCTTTTTCTTTTAACAGAAAAGCAAAAGGCGTGGAAAAATGATGAATTGTAGGAATTTTTACAGACATGTAAACCCAGATTACAAAAACCTATCAGCTCTCACCAGTCAGAATGGCCATCAACAAAAATGCTGCAAACAATAAATGCTGACGTGATTGTGGAGAAATGCGTACCCTCGATGCTAAGGGGGACGTGGTAAGAGCCACTAATGAAAGCACAATTGAGGTGCCTTGAAAAGGTAAACGTTGAGCTACCATACCAGTCAATCAATCATACCCACTGCTGGGTCTATCACCTGAGAAAAGGAAAATCAAAAATCACAGGCTGGCAATCCTGCACTCCAGCAATATTTACCATAGGCAACACTTGGAAGCAACGAAAATGTCCATCAACAGAGGAATGCACCAAGAAGAAGTGGTCCATGTACAGAATGGAATATTAGCCATGGAAAACATTGAAGCACTGCTCTTTGAGGCACCATAGATGAGCCTGGAGATATTCACAAAACATGAAGTAGGTCGGAAAGCAAAAGACCTTTAGCCTATATTATCACTTATGGCATTATCTAATAACTGACACAGATGAACATATTTCCAAAGAGAAAGACACTCACAGGCTTAGAAAACAAACTATGCTCATCTGAAAGGAAAGGAGGGGGGAAATTGAGAAATGAAGATTAGTGTTACTATACATATACAAATACATATTATATACATGTATCAAAAAGACCGAACATATAGCAAGGGAGGTCGACGGAACACTGTAATATTTTACATGGGAAGAGGATCTGTACATTAATAGACATACATAATGTACAAATGAACCAGATTGTGTACACCTAGGACAAACAATATTCTAAACTTTACCCAGATTAAAAAACTTTTAAAAACCAAGAAGAAGTAATGAGACATAAACTTATGGGGATTTCTCCTGGCAAATTCCATTCTAATTTACAACCTAGGACAATAACTTCCGGAAAGGCTCTGCTGCCCTAGTACCCAGATTGGGGAATGGAGAAATGCTACCTCCTTGTGGCCGTTTCCCACAACAGCAGCTTTGAATCCACTGCAAAAGGTCACTAAATTTTCAACAACTTGCAGTTCTGTAAATGACACCTGCCCCCCAGAAAATTTCTGGGGTCAAAAATCCACCAAAAAATACAAAAGAGGGCAACCTTCGAAGAAGACAATTTCAAGAGCTATATTGAACTCACGGTTTTTTCTTTTAAGGGAAAAGAAAAAGGCGTAGGAATATGTTGAATTTTAAAAAAATTTAAGACATGCATACCCATATTACAAAAACCTATCAGCTCACAGCAGTCAGAATGGCCATTAGGAAAAATGCTGCAAAAAATAAACGGTGAAGGGAGTGTGGAGAAATGCGTACCCTCGGTTGTAAGGTGGGGCATGTAAAGAGCCACTAATGAAAACACAGTGTAGGTGCTTTGAAAAGGGAAACATTGAGCTCCCAGTCAATCAATCACAACCACTGCTTGGCCTATCACCTGAGAAAATGAGAATCAAAAAGTCACAGGCTGGCAAACCTGTACGCCAGCAAGATTTACCTTAGCCAGCACTTGGAAGCAATGAAAATGTCCATCAACCGAGGAATGCACCAAGAAGAAGTGGTCCACGTACACAGTGGAATATTACTCTAATAATAAATATAAATTAAATTTAAAAACAAACAAAAGCAAGGAGACATCAACAATTGTGGGTTTATCCGGGCACACTGCACTCTAATTTATAACCGAAGAACACCACTGGCCGGTAGTTCTGTTTCCCTAGTACCAGCAAGGGGAAAGTAGAAAGGCTGCCGCTCTCTGGCCGTTACCTGCAAAAGCAGGTTTAAAGCCTGAGCTAATGGTCACTTCATATGAACAAGTACTGCAAGGCTGTAAATGAAACCTGCCCTCAAAGTGTCTTGAGGGAGATAATGGCCAAAATATTTCAAATGGTGACACATACTTTAAGAAAACACTTTGAAGAAATAAGCTCTAATCACAGCTGGAAAAATAAAAAGGACATGTCTTAAAGCTCAATTTCAACGCAGTATGAGACACATGCAAATTCAACCACAAAGAGGTATCAGCTCACATCACTCAGAATAACCATCAGCAAAAACTACAAAGAATAAATCCTGAAGGTGCTGGGAAGAAATGCATACCCTCCACTTTAAGTGGGACGTAACCTGGAAAGAGCCACTAAGGAGAACAGAATAGAGGTGCCTTTAAAAGGTCAACATTGAGCTACCATATGATCCAGCAGACCTATTCCTGGACCTATAAACTAACAGGACAGAATTGGAAGGACACAGCCATGCAAATCTGCAGTGCATAGTATTACACTAGCCAAGATATGGAAGTAACCAAAAAGTCCACCGACAGATAGGTGGACAAAGAAGAACTGCTACCTGTACAGATGGAATATGAGCTAGTGAAAAAAATGAAATAATGCCATTTCCAGCACCATAGATGAGTCTAGAAGTAATCACGCAACTTGGAGTAAGTGAGAAAGCGAAAGACACATATCCTATCATATCACATATAGGTGTTACCTAAAAAAAGATACAAAGAAAGATATTTCCACAGAGAAACACTTTCATAGATTCATTAAAAAAACTTATGGTTCACCAAATGCAAAGGTGTGAGGATTGGATACATTACCATATTGAGGTTAACAGAGAGATACAAACACATGTGAAATATATAATCACCAAAGACCTACGCAATACCAAGAGAAGACTACTCAACATTGTTTCATAACCTACATGGGAAAAGCATCCGAAGAAGAAGAGATATATGAATATGTGTGAAAGAACCACATCTTGCACACCCAGAACAAACAAAACATTGTAATCAAGTTTGCTGTGATAAAAAATAAAAATTAAGTTAAAAATACCAACAAGAAGTAATGAGACATAAACTTAAAGGGCTTTTTCCTCGCACATTCCATTGTAATTTACAACTTAGAACACCACTTCCAGTAAGGCTCTGTTGCCCTAGTAACCAGATTTGGTAAAGGAGAAATGCTGCCGCCTTGTGGCCGATTCCCGCAAGAGCAGCTTTTAACCCACAGCTAATGGTCACTTACCATTCACAAGGACTCAGGGCTGTAAAGGACACCTGCCCTCAAAATTGTGCTGAGGTAGGGAATGGATAAAAAAGTTCAAAACAGGCAACATGTTCACGAAGTTAGTATGAAGAGGTAAGTTTTACTCACTCTCTTTTTAAAGAAAGGAAAATGGATAAAAGCTCAGCCTCAGGAAGTATTAGACTCATGCAATCTAATCTACAAAAAGATTTCAACTCACAGCAGTCGACTGACCATTGGCAAAAAGTCTACAAACAATAAATGCTGAAGAGGATTTAGAGAACTGTGTCCCCTCTAGCTGCTGGTGAGATGTAAAAGGGTTAAACGCTAATAATGAGAACAGAAAGGAGCTGCGTTGAAAAGGAAAAATTGAGGTACCATTCAATCCAGCAGGCGCACCAATGGGCCTCTCACCTGAGAAGACCAGAATGAAGAAGACCTGGGCTGCAAAAGCTGCACTGCAGCCTTATTCACAATAGACAAGACAGTGAAGCAACCAAAATGTCCATCAACAGATGAAAGGATAAAGAAGAAGTGGTCCATGTACACAATGAATACTAGCCATGGAAAACAATGAAACACTGCTCTTTGAGGCACCATAGATGATCTTGGAGATAATCACAGAACATGAGCTAAGTCGGAAAGCAAAAGTCCTATATCCTATGATATCACTTATAGGCGTTATCTAATAACTGACACAAATGAACATATATCCACAGAGAAAGTCAATCACACACTTATTAAAAAAAAACTATGCTTATCTAAAAGGAAAGGTGGGGGGAATGGATAAATGAAGATGAGCGTTACCATATGTATACAAATACACATTATATACATATATCAAAAAGACCGACCGTATAGCAAGGAAGGTTTACGGAACACTCTGTAATAATTCACACGGGAAGAGGATCTCTACATAAATAGGTATATAGAATATGTAGATGAACCAGAGTGTGTACACCTTGGACAAGCAACATTCTAACCATTACCCCAATTGAAAAAATTAAAACAACGAACTAGGAGTAATGAGACATAAACTTATGGGGGGTTTTCCTGGCACATTCCATCCAAATTGAAAACCTAGGCAAACAACTTCCAGAACGGCTCTGCTGCCCTAGTACCCAGATTTGGGAGTGGAGAAATGCTGCATCCTTGTGGCCGTTTCCCACAACAGCAGCTTCGAACCCACTGCAAAAGGTCACTAATTATTCACCAATTGCAGGTCTGTAAATGACACCGGCCCTCCAAAAAATACTGAGATCGAAAATCGAACAAAAAATTCTAGAGTGCAACTTTCCAAAAAGAAAATTTGAAGAGGTATATTATACTCACACTTTTTTTCCTTTTTCTTTTAACAGAAAAGCAAAAGGCGTGGAAAAATGATGAATTGTAGGAATTTTTACAGACATGTAAACCCAGATTACAAAAACCTATCAGCTCTCACCAGTCAGAATGGCCATCAACAAAAATGCTGCAAACAATAAATGCTGACGTGATTGTGGAGAAATGCGTACCCTCGATGCTAAGGGGGACGTGGTAAGAGCCACTAATGAAAGCACAATTGAGGTGCCTTGAAAAGGTAAACGTTGAGCTACCATACCAGTCAATCAATCATACCCACTGCTGGGTCTATCACCTGAGAAAAGGAAAATCAAAAATCACAGGCTGGCAATCCTGCACTCCAGCAATATTTACCATAGGCAACACTTGGAAGCAACGAAAATGTCCATCAACAGAGGAATGCACCAAGAAGAAGTGGTCCATGTACAGAATGGAATATTAGCCATGGAAAACATTGAAGCACTGCTCTTTGAGGCACCATAGATGAGCCTGGAGATATTCACAAAACATGAAGTAGGTCGGAAAGCAAAAGACCTTTAGCCTATATTATCACTTATGGCATTATCTAATAACTGACACAGATGAACATATTTCCAAAGAGAAAGACACTCACAGGCTTAGAAAACAAACTATGCTCATCTGAAAGGAAAGGAGGGGGGAAATTGAGAAATGAAGATTAGTGTTACTATACATATACAAATACATATTATATACATGTATCAAAAAGACCGAACATATAGCAAGGGAGGTCGACGGAACACTGTAATATTTTACATGGGAAGAGGATCTGTACATTAATAGACATACATAATGTACAAATGAACCAGATTGTGTACACCTAGGACAAACAATATTCTAAACTTTACCCAGATTAAAAAACTTTTAAAAACCAAGAAGAAGTAATGAGACATAAACTTATGGGGATTTCTCCTGGCAAATTCCATTCTAATTTACAACCTAGGACAATAACTTCCGGAAAGGCTCTGCTGCCCTAGTACCCAGATTGGGGAATGGAGAAATGCTACCTCCTTGTGGCCGTTTCCCACAACAGCAGCTTTGAATCCACTGCAAAAGGTCACTAAATTTTCAACAACTTGCAGTTCTGTAAATGACACCTGCCCCCCAGAAAATTTCTGGGGTCAAAAATCCACCAAAAAATACAAAAGAGGGCAACCTTCGAAGAAGACAATTTCAAGAGCTATATTGAACTCACGGTTTTTTCTTTTAAGGGAAAAGAAAAAGGCGTAGGAATATGTTGAATTTTAAAAAAATTTAAGACATGCATACCCATATTACAAAAACCTATCAGCTCACAGCAGTCAGAATGGCCATTAGGAAAAATGCTGCAAAAAATAAACGGTGAAGGGAGTGTGGAGAAATGCGTACCCTCGGTTGTAAGGTGGGGCATGTAAAGAGCCACTAATGAAAACACAGTGTAGGTGCTTTGAAAAGGGAAACATTGAGCTCCCAGTCAATCAATCACAACCACTGCTTGGCCTATCACCTGAGAAAATGAGAATCAAAAAGTCACAGGCTGGCAAACCTGTACGCCAGCAAGATTTACCTTAGCCAGCACTTGGAAGCAATGAAAATGTCCATCAACCGAGGAATGCACCAAGAAGAAGTGGTCCACGTACACAGTGGAATATTACTCTAATAATAAATATAAATTAAATTTAAAAACAAACAAAAGCAAGGAGACATCAACAATTGTGGGTTTATCCGGGCACATTGCACTCTAATTTATAACCGAAGAACACCACTGGCCGGTAGTTCTGTTTCCCTAGTACCAGCAAGGGGAACGTAGAAAGGCTGCCGCTCTCTGGCCGTTACCTGCAAAAGCAGGTTTAAAGCCTGAGCTAATGGTCACTTCATATGAACAAGTACTGCAAGGCTGTAAATGAAACCTGCCCTCAAAGTGTCTTGAGGGAGATAATGGCCAAAATATTTCAAATGGTGACACATACTTTAAGAAAACACTTTGAAGAAATAAGCTCTAATCACAGCTGGAAAAATAAAAAGGACATGTCTTAAAGCTCAATTTCAACGCAGTATGAGACACATGCAAATTCAACCACAAAGAGGTATCAGCTCACACCACTCAGAATAACCATCAGCAAAAACTACAAAGAATAAATCCTGAAGGTGCTGGGAAGAAATGCATACCCTCCACTTTAAGTGGGACGTAACCTGGAAAGAGCCACTAAGGAGAACAGAATAGAGGTGCCTTTAAAAGGTCAACATTGAGCTACCATATGATCCAGCAGACCTATTCCTGGACCTATAAACTAACAGGACAGAATTGGAAGGACACAGCCACGCAAATCTGCAGTGCATAGTATTACACTAGCCAAGATATGGAAGTAACCAAAAAGTCCACCGACAGATAGGTGGACAAAGAAGAACTGCTACCTGTACAGATGGAATATGAGCTAGTGAAAAAAATGAAATAATGCCATTTCCAGCACCATAGATGAGTCTAGAAGTAATCACGCAACTTGGAGTAAGTGAGAAAGCGAAAGACACATATCCTATCATATCACATATAGGTGTTACCTAAAAAAAGATACAAAGAAAGATATTTCCACAGAGAAACACTTTCATAGATTCATTAAAAAAACTTATGGTTCACCAAATGCAAAGGTGTGAGGATTGGATACATTACCATATTGAGGTTAACAGAGAGATACAAACACATGTGAAATATATAATCACCAAAGACCTACGCAATACCAAGAGAAGACTACTCAACATTGTTTCATAACCTACATGGGAAAAGCATCCGAAGAAGAAGAGATATATGAATATGTGTGAAAGAACCACATCTTGCACACCCAGAACAAACAAAACATTGTAATCAAGTTTGCTGTGATAAAAAATAAAAATTAAGTTAAAAATACCAACAAGAAGTAATGAGACATAAACTTAAAGGGCTTTTTCCTCGCACATTCCATTGTAATTTACAACTTAGAACACCACTTCCAGTAAGGCTCTGTTGCCCTAGTAACCAGATTTGGTAAAGGAGAAATGCTGCCGCCTTGTGGCCGATTCCCGCAAGAGCAGCTTTTAACCCACAGCTAATGGTCACTTACCATTCACAAGGACTCAGGGCTGTAAAGGACACCTGCCCTCAAAATTGTGCTGAGGTAGGGAATGGATAAAAAAGTTCAAAACAGGCAACATGTTCACGAAGTTAGTATGAAGAGGTAAGTTTTACTCACTCTCTTTTTAAAGAAAGGAAAATGGATAAAAGCTCAGCCTCAGGAAGTATTAGACTCATGCAATCTAATCTACAAAAAGATTTCAACTCACAGCAGTCGACTGACCATTGGCAAAAAGTCTACAAACAATAAATGCTGAAGAGGATTTAGAGAACTGTGTCCCCTCTAGCTGCTGGTGAGATGTAAAAGGGTTAAACGCTAATAATGAGAACAGAAAGGAGCTGCGTTGAAAAGGAAAAATTGAGGTACCATTCAATCCAGCAGGCGCACCAATGGGCCTCTCACCTGAGAAGACCAGAATGAAGAAGACCTGGGCTGCAAAAGCTGCACTGCAGCCTTATTCACAATAGACAAGACAGTGAAGCAACCAAAATGTCCATCAACAGATGAAAGGATAAAGAAGAAGTGGTCCATGTACACAATGAATACTAGCCATGGAAAACAATGAAACACTGCTCTTTGAGGCACCATAGATGATCTTGGAGATAATCACAGAACATGAGCTAAGTCGGAAAGCAAAAGTCCTATATCCTATGATATCACTTATAGGCGTTATCTAATAACTGACACAAATGAACATATATCCACAGAGAAAGTCAATCACACACTTATTAAAAAAAAACTATGCTTATCTAAAAGGAAAGGTGGGGGGAATGGATAAATGAAGATGAGCGTTACCATATGTATACAAATACACATTATATACATATATCAAAAAGACCGACCGTATAGCAAGGAAGGTTTACGGAACACTCTGTAATAATTCACACGGGAAGAGGATCTCTACATAAATAGGTATATAGAATATGTAGATGAACCAGAGTGTGTACACCTTGGACAAGCAACATTCTAACCATTACCCCAATTGAAAAAATTAAAACAACGAACTAGGAGTAATGAGACATAAACTTATGGGGGGGTTTCCTGGCACATTCCATCCAAATTGAAAACCTAGGCAAACAACTTCCAGAACGGCTCTGCTGCCCTAGTACCCAGATTTGGGAATGGAGAAATGCTGCATCCTTGTGGCCGTTTCCCACAACAGCAGCTTCGAACCCACTGCAAAAGGTCACTAATTATTCACCAATTGCAGGTCTGTAAATGACACCGGCCCTCCAAAAAATACTGAGATCGAAAATCGAACAAAAAATTCTAGAGTGCAACTTTCCAAAAAGAAAATTTGAAGAGGTATATTATACTCACACTTTTTTTCCTTTTTCTTTTAACAGAAAAGCAAAAGGCGTGGAAAAATGATGAATTGTAGGAATTTTTACAGACATGTAAACCCAGATTACAAAAACCTATCAGCTCTCACCAGTCAGAATGGCCATCAACAAAAATGCTGCAAACAATAAATGCTGACGTGATTGTGGAGAAATGCGTACCCTCGATGCTAAGGGGGACGTGGTAAGAGCCACTAATGAAAGCACAATTGAGGTGCCTTGAAAAGGTAAACGTTGAGCTACCATACCAGTCAATCAATCATACCCACTGCTGGGTCTATCACCTGAGAAAAGGAAAATCAAAAATCACAGGCTGGCAATCCTGCACTCCAGCAATATTTACCATAGGCAACACTTGGAAGCAACGAAAATGTCCATCAACAGAGGAATGCACCAAGAAGAAGTGGTCCATGTACAGAATGGAATATTAGCCATGGAAAACATTGAAGCACTGCTCTTTGAGGCACCATAGATGAGCCTGGAGATATTCACAAAACATGAAGTAGGTCGGAAAGCAAAAGACCTTTAGCCTATATTATCACTTATGGCATTATCTAATAACTGACACAGATGAACATATTTCCAAAGAGAAAGACACTCACAGGCTTAGAAAACAAACTATGCTCATCTGAAAGGAAAGGAGGGGGGAAATTGAGAAATGAAGATTAGTGTTACTATACATATACAAATACATATTATATACATGTATCAAAAAGACCGAACATATAGCAAGGGAGGTCGACGGAACACTGTAATATTTTACATGGGAAGAGGATCTGTACATTAATAGACATACATAATGTACAAATGAACCAGATTGTGTACACCTAGGACAAACAATATTCTAAACTTTACCCAGATTAAAAAACTTTTAAAAACCAAGAAGAAGTAATGAGACATAAACTTATGGGGATTTCTCCTGGCAAATTCCATTCTAATTTACAACCTAGGACAATAACTTCCGGAAAGGATCTGCTGCCCTATTACCCAGATTGGGGAATGGAGAAATGCTACCTCCTTGTGGCCGTTTCCCACAACAGCAGCTTTGAATCCACTGCAAAAGGTCACTAAATTTTCAACAACTTGCAGTTCTGTAAATGACACCTGCCCCCCCAGAAAATTTCTGGGGTCAAAGATCCACCAAAAAATACAAAAGAGGGCAACCTTCGAAGAAGACAATTTCAAGAGCTATATTGAACTCACGGTTTTTTCTTTTAAGGGAAAAGAAAAAGGCGTAGGAATATGTTGAATTTTAAAAAAATTTAAGACATGCATACCCATATTACAAAAACCTATCAGCTCACAGCAGTCAGAATGGCCATTAGGAAAAATGCTGCAAAAAATAAACGGTGAAGGGAGTGTGGAGAAATGCGTACCCTCGGTTGTAAGGTGGGGCATGTAAAGAGCCACTAATGAAAACACAGTGTAGGTGCTTTGAAAAGGGAAACATTGAGCTCCCAGTCAATCAATCACAACCACTGCTTGGCCTATCACCTGAGAAAATGAGAATCAAAAAGTCACAGGCTGGCAAACCTGTACGCCAGCAAGATTTACCTTAGCCAGCACTTGGAAGCAATGAAAATGTCCATCAACCGAGGAATGCACCAAGAAGAAGTGGTCCACGTACACAGTGGAATATTACTCTAATAATAAATATAAATTAAATTTAAAAACAAACAAAAGCAAGGAGACATCAACAATTGTGGGTTTATCCGGGCACACTGCACTCTAATTTATAACCGAAGAACACCACTGGCCGGTAGTTCTGTTTCCCTAGTACCAGCAAGGGGAAAGTAGAAAGGCTGCCGCTCTCTGGCCGTTACCTGCAAAAGCAGGTTTAAAGCCTGAGCTAATGGTCACTTCATATGAACAAGTACTGCAAGGCTGTAAATGAAACCTGCCCTCAAAGTGTCTTGAGGGAGATAATGGCCAAAATATTTCAAATGGTGACACATACTTTAAGAAAACACTTTGAAGAAATAAGCTCTAATCACAGCTGGAAAAATAAAAAGGACATGTCTTAAAGCTCAATTTCAACGCAGTATGAGACACATGCAAATTCAACCACAAAGAGGTATCAGCTCACATCACTCAGAATAACCATCAGCAAAAACTACAAAGAATAAATCCTGAAGGTGCTGGGAAGAAATGCATACCCTCCACTTTAAGTGGGACGTAACCTGGAAAGAGCCACTAAGGAGAACAGAATAGAGGTGCCTTTAAAAGGTCAACATTGAGCTACCATATGATCCAGCAGACCTATTCCTGGACCTATAAACTAACAGGACAGAATTGGAAGGACACAGCCATGCAAATCTGCAGTGCATAGTATTACACTAGCCAAGATATGGAAGTAACCAAAAAGTCCACCGACAGATAGGTGGACAAAGAAGAACTGCTACCTGTACAGATGGAATATGAGCTAGTGAAAAAAATGAAATAATGCCATTTCCAGCACCATAGATGAGTCTAGAAGTAATCACGCAACTTGGAGTAAGTGAGAAAGCGAAAGACACATATCCTATCATATCACATATAGGTGTTACCTAAAAAAAGATACAAAGAAAGATATTTCCACAGAGAAACACTTTCATAGATTCATTAAAAAAACTTATGGTTCACCAAATGCAAAGGTGTGAGGATTGGATACATTACCATATTGAGGTTAACAGAGAGATACAAACACATGTGAAATATATAATCACCAAAGACCTACGCAATACCAAGAGAAGACTACTCAACATTGTTTCATAACCTACATGGGAAAAGCATCCGAAGAAGAAGAGATATATGAATATGTGTGAAAGAACCACATCTTGCACACCCAGAACAAACAAAACATTGTAATCAAGTTTGCTGTGATAAAAAATAAAAATTAAGTTAAAAATACCAACAAGAAGTAATGAGACATAAACTTAAAGGGCTTTTTCCTCGCACATTCCATTGTAATTTACAACTTAGAACACCACTTCCAGTAAGGCTCTGTTGCCCTAGTAACCAGATTTGGTAAAGGAGAAATGCTGCCGCCTTGTGGCCGATTCCCGCAAGAGCAGCTTTTAACCCACAGCTAATGGTCACTTACCATTCACAAGGACTCAGGGCTGTAAAGGACACCTGCCCTCAAAATTGTGCTGAGGTAGGGAATGGATAAAAAAGTTCAAAACAGGCAACATGTTCACGAAGTTAGTATGAAGAGGTAAGTTTTACTCACTCTCTTTTTAAAGAAAGGAAAATGGATAAAAGCTCAGCCTCAGGAAGTATTAGACTCATGCAATCTAATCTACAAAAAGATTTCAACTCACAGCAGTCGACTGACCATTGGCAAAAAGTCTACAAACAATAAATGCTGAAGAGGATTTAGAGAACTGTGTCCCCTCTAGCTGCTGGTGAGATGTAAAAGGGTTAAACGCTAATAATGAGAACAGAAAGGAGCTGCGTTGAAAAGGAAAAATGGAGGTACCATTCAATCCAGCAGGCGCACCAATGGGCCTCTCACCTGAGAAGACCAGAATGAAGAAGACCTGGGCTGCAAAAGCTGCACTGCAGCCTTATTCACAATAGACAAGACAGTGAAGCAACCAAAATGTCCATCAACAGATGAAAGGATAAAGAAGAAGTGGTCCATGTACACAATGAATACTAGCCATGGAAAACAATGAAACACTGCTCTTTGAGGCACCATAGATGATCTTGGAGATAATCACAGAACATGAGCTAAGTCGGAAAGCAAAAGTCCTATATCCTATGATATCACTTATAGGCGTTATCTAATAACTGACACAAATGAACATATATCCACAGAGAAAGTCAATCACACACTTATTAAAAAAAAACTATGCTTATCTAAAAGGAAAGGTGGGGGGAATGGATAAATGAAGATGAGCGTTACCATATGTATACAAATACATATTATATACATATATCAAAAAGACCGACCGTATAGCAAGGAAGGTTTACGGAACACTCTGTAATAATTCACACGGGAAGAGGATCTCTACATAAATAGGTATATAGAATATGTAGATGAACCAGAGTGTGTACACCTTGGACAAGCAACATTCTAACCATTACCCCAATTGAAAAAATTAAAACAACGAACTAGGAGTAATGAGACATAAACTTATGGGGGGTTTTCCTGGCACATTCCATCCAAATTGAAAACCTAGGCAAACAACTTCCAGAACGGCTCTGCTGCCCTAGTACCCAGATTTGGGAATGGAGAAATGCTGCATCCTTGTGGCCGTTTCCCACAACAGCAGCTTCGAACCCACTGCAAAAGGTCACTAATTATTCACCAATTGCAGGTCTGTAAATGACACCGGCCCTCCAAAAAATACTGAGATCGAAAATCGAACAAAAAATTCTAGAGTGCAACTTTCCAAAAAGAAAATTTGAAGAGGTATATTATACTCACACTTTTTTTCCTTTTTCTTTTAACAGAAAAGCAAAAGGCGTGGAAAAATGATGAATTGTAGGAATTTTTACAGACATGTAAACCCAGATTACAAAAACCTATCAGCTCTCACCAGTCAGAATGGCCATCAACAAAAATGCTGCAAACAATAAATGCTGACGTGATTGTGGAGAAATGCGTACCCTCGATGCTAAGGGGGACGTGGTAAGAGCCACTAATGAAAGCACAATTGAGGTGCCTTGAAAAGGTAAACGTTGAGCTACCATACCAGTCAATCAATCATACCCACTGCTGGGTCTATCACCTGAGAAAAGGAAAATCAAAAATCACAGGCTGGCAATCCTGCACTCCAGCAATATTTACCATAGGCAACACTTGGAAGCAACGAAAATGTCCATCAACAGAGGAATGCACCAAGAAGAAGTGGTCCATGTACAGAATGGAATATTAGCCATGGAAAACATTGAAGCACTGCTCTTTGAGGCACCATAGATGAGCCTGGAGATATTCACAAAACATGAAGTAGGTCGGAAAGCAAAAGACCTTTAGCCTATATTATCACTTATGGCATTATCTAATAACTGACACAGATGAACATATTTCCAAAGAGAAAGACACTCACAGGCTTAGAAAACAAACTATGCTCATCTGAAAGGAAAGGAGGGGGGAAATTGAGAAATGAAGATTAGTGTTACTATACATATACAAATACATATTATATACATGTATCAAAAAGACCGAACATATAGCAAGGGAGGTCGACGGAACACTGTAATATTTTACATGGGAAGAGGATCTGTACATTAATAGACATACATAATGTACAAATGAACCAGATTGTGTACACCTAGGACAAACAATATTCTAAACTTTACCCAGATTAAAAAACTTTTAAAAACCAAGAAGAAGTAATGAGACATAAACTTATGGGGATTTCTCCTGGCAAATTCCATTCTAATTTACAACCTAGGACAATAACTTCCGGAAAGGCTCTGCTGCCCTAGTACCCAGATTGGGGAATGGAGAAATGCTACCTCCTTGTGGCCGTTTCCCACAACAGCAGCTTTGAATCCACTGCAAAAGGTCACTAAATTTTCAACAACTTGCAGTTCTGTAAATGACACCTGCCCCCCAGAAAATTTCTGGGGTCAAAAATCCACCAAAAAATACAAAAGAGGGCAACCTTCGAAGAAGACAATTTCAAGAGCTATATTGAACTCACGTTTTTTTCTTTTAAGGGAAAAGAAAAAGGCGTAGGAATATGTTGAATTTTAAAAAAATTTAAGACATGCATACCCATATTACAAAAACCTATCAGCTCACAGCAGTCAGAATGGCCATTAGGAAAAATGCTGCAAAAAATAAACGGTGAAGGGAGTGTGGAGAAATGCGTACCCTCGGTTGTAAGGTGGGGCATGTAAAGAGCCACTAATGAAAACACAGTGTAGGTGCTTTGAAAAGGGAAACATTGAGCTCCCAGTCAATCAATCACAACCACTGCTTGGCCTATCACCTGAGAAAATGAGAATCAAAAAGTCACAGGCTGGCAAACCTGTACGCCAGCAAGATTTACCTTAGCCAGCACTTGGAAGCAATGAAAATGTCCATCAACCGAGGAATGCACCAAGAAGAAGTGGTCCACGTACACAGTGGAATATTACTCTAATAATAAATATAAATTAAATTTAAAAACAAACAAAAGCAAGGAGACATCAACAATTGTGGGTTTATCCGGGCACACTGCACTCTAATTTATAACCGAAGAACACCACTGGCCGGTAGTTCTGTTTCCCTAGTACCAGCAAGGGGAAAGTAGAAAGGCTGCCGCTCTCTGGCCGTTACCTGCAAAAGCAGGTTTAAAGCCTGAGCTAATGGTCACTTCATATGAACAAGTACTGCAAGGCTGTAAATGAAACCTGCCCTCAAAGTGTCTTGAGGGAGATAATGGCCAAAATATTTCAAATGGTGACACATACTTTAAGAAAACACTTTGAAGAAATAAGCTCTAATCACAGCTGGAAAAATAAAAAGGACATGTCTTAAAGCTCAATTTCAACGCAGTATGAGACACATGCAAATTCAACCACAAAGAGGTATCAGCTCACATCACTCAGAATAACCATCAGCAAAAACTACAAAGAATAAATCCTGAAGGTGCTGGGAAGAAATGCATACCCTCCACTTTAAGTGGGACGTAACCTGGAAAGAGCCACTAAGGAGAACAGAATAGAGGTGCCTTTAAAAGGTCAACATTGAGCTACCATATGATCCAGCAGACCTATTCCTGGACCTATAAACTAACAGGACAGAATTGGAAGGACACAGCCACGCAAATCTGCAGTGCATAGTATTACACTAGCCAAGATATGGAAGTAACCAAAAAGTCCACCGACAGATAGGTGGACAAAGAAGAACTGCTACCTGTACAGATGGAATATGAGCTAGTGAAAAAAATGAAATAATGCCATTTCCAGCACCATAGATGAGTCTAGAAGTAATCACGCAACTTGGAGTAAGTGAGAAAGCGAAAGACACATATCCTATCATATCACATATAGGTGTTACCTAAAAAAAGATACAAAGAAAGATATTTCCACAGAGAAACACTTTCATAGATTCATTGAAAAAACTTATGGTTCACCAAATGCAAAGGTGTGAGGATTGGATACATTACCATATTGAGGTTAACAGAGAGATACAAACACATGTGAAATATATAATCACCAAAGACCTACGCAATACCAAGAGAAGACTACTCAACATTGTTTCATAACCTACATGGGAAAAGCATCCGAAGAAGAAGAGATATATGAATATGTGTGAAAGAACCACATCTTGCCCACCCAGAACAAACAAAACATTGTAATCAAGTTTGCTGTGATAAAAAATAAAAATTAAGTTAAAAATACCAACAAGAAGTAATGAGACATAAACTTAAAGGGCTTTTTCCTCGCACATTCCATTCTAATTTACAACTTAGAACACCACTTCCAGTAAGGCTCTGTTGCCCTAGTAACCAGATTTGGTAAAGGAGAAATGCTGCCGCCTTGTGGCCGATTCCCGCAAGAGCAGCTTTTAACCCACAGCTAATGGTCACTTACCATTCACAAGGACTCAGGGCTGTAAAGGACACCTGCCCTCAAAATTGTGCTGAGGTAGGGAATGGATAAAAAAGTTCAAAACAGGCAACATGTTCACGAAGTTAGTATGAAGAGGTAAGTTTTACTCACTCTCTTTTTAAAGAAAGGAAAATGGATAAAAGCTCAGCCTCAGGAAGTATTAGACTCATGCAATCTAATCTACAAAAAGATTTCAACTCACAGCAGTCGACTGACCATTGGCAAAAAGTCTACAAACAATAAATGCTGAAGAGGATTTAGAGAACTGTGTCCCCTCTAGCTGCTGGTGAGATGTAAAAGGGTTAAACGCTAATAATGAGAACAGAAAGGAGCTGCGTTGAAAAGGAAAAATGGAGGTACCATTCAATCCAGCAGGCGCACCAATGGGCCTCTCACCTGAGAAGACCAGAATGAAGAAGACCTGGGCTGCAAAAGCTGCACTGCAGCCTTATTCACAATAGACAAGACAGTGAAGCAACCAAAATGTCCATCAACAGATGAAAGGATAAAGAAGAAGTGGTCCATGTACACAATGAATACTAGCCATGGAAAACAATGAAACACTGCTCTTTGAGGCACCATAGATGATCTTGGAGATAATCACAGAACATGAGCTAAGTCGGAAAGCAAAAGTCCTATATCCTATGATATCACTTATAGGCGTTATCTAATAACTGACACAAATGAACATATATCCACAGAGAAAGTCAATCACACACTTATTAAAAAAAAACTATGCTTATCTAAAAGGAAAGGTGGGGGGAATGGATAAATGAAGATGAGCGTTACCATATGTATACAAATACATATTATATACATATATCAAAAAGACCGACCGTATAGCAAGGAAGGTTTACGGAACACTCTGTAATAATTCACACGGGAAGAGGATCTCTACATAAATAGGTATATAGAATATGTAGATGAACCAGAGTGTGTACACCTTGGACAAGCAACATTCTAACCATTACCCCAATTGAAAAAATTAAAACAACGAACTAGGAGTAATGAGACATAAACTTATGGGGGGTTTTCCTGGCACATTCCATCCAAATTGAAAACCTAGGCAAACAACTTCCAGAACGGCTCTGCTGCCCTAGTACCCAGATTTGGGAATGGAGAAATGCTGCATCCTTGTGGCCGTTTCCCACAACAGCAGCTTCGAACCCACTGCAAAAGGTCACTAATTATTCACCAATTGCAGGTCTGTAAATGACACCGGCCCTCCAAAAAATACTGAGATCGAAAATCGAACAAAAAATTCTAGAGTGCAACTTTCCAAAAAGAAAATTTGAAGAGGTATATTATACTCACACTTTTTTTCCTTTTTCTTTTAACAGAAAAGCAAAAGGCGTGGAAAAATGATGAATTGTAGGAATTTTTACAGACATGTAAACCCAGATTACAAAAACCTATCAGCTCTCACCAGTCAGAATGGCCATCAACAAAAATGCTGCAAACAATAAATGCTGACGTGATTGTGGAGAAATGCGTACCCTCGATGCTAAGGGGGACGTGGTAAGAGCCACTAATGAAAGCACAATTGAGGTGCCTTGAAAAGGTAAACGTTGAGCTACCATACCAGTCAATCAATCATACCCACTGCTGGGTCTATCACCTGAGAAAAGGAAAATCAAAAATCACAGGCTGGCAATCCTGCACTCCAGCAATATTTACCATAGGCAACACTTGGAAGCAACGAAAATGTCCATCAACAGAGGAATGCACCAAGAAGAAGTGGTCCATGTACAGAATGGAATATTAGCCATGGAAAACATTGAAGCACTGCTCTTTGAGGCACCATAGATGAGCCTGGAGATATTCACAAAACATGAAGTAGGTCGGAAAGCAAAAGACCTTTAGCCTATATTATCACTTATGGCATTATCTAATAACTGACACAGATGAACATATTTCCAAAGAGAAAGACACTCACAGGCTTAGAAAACAAACTATGCTCATCTGAAAGGAAAGGAGGGGGGAAATTGAGAAATGAAGATTAGTGTTACTATACATATACAAATACATATTATATACATGTATCAAAAAGACCGAACATATAGCAAGGGAGGTCGACGGAACACTGTAATATTTTACATGGGAAGAGGATCTGTACATTAATAGACATACATAATGTACAAATGAACCAGATTGTGTACACCTAGGACAAACAATATTCTAAACTTTACCCAGATTAAAAAACTTTTAAAAACCAAGAAGAAGTAATGAGACATAAACTTATGGGGATTTCTCCTGGCAAATTCCATTCTAATTTACAACCTAGGACAATAACTTCCGGAAAGGCTCTGCTGCCCTAGTACCCAGATTGGGGAATGGAGAAATGCTACCTCCTTGTGGCCGTTTCCCACAACAGCAGCTTTGAATCCACTGCAAAAGGTCACTAAATTTTCAACAACTTGCAGTTCTGTAAATGACACCTGCCCCCCAGAAAATTTCTGGGGTCAAAGATCCACCAAAAAATACAAAAGAGGGCAACCTTCGAAGAAGACAATTTCAAGAGCTATATTGAACTCACGGTTTTTTCTTTTAAGGGAAAAGAAAAAGGCGTAGGAATATGTTGAATTTTAAAAAAATTTAAGACATGCATACCCATATTACAAAAACCTATCAGCTCACAGCAGTCAGAATGGCCATTAGGAAAAATGCTGCAAAAAATAAACGGTGAAGGGAGTGTGGAGAAATGCGTACCCTCGGTTGTAAGGTGGGGCATGTAAAGAGCCACTAATGAAAACACAGTGTAGGTGCTTTGAAAAGGGAAACATTGAGCTCCCAGTCAATCAATCACAACCACTGCTTGGCCTATCACCTGAGAAAATGAGAATCAAAAAGTCACAGGCTGGCAAACCTGTACGCCAGCAAGATTTACCTTAGCCAGCACTTGGAAGCAATGAAAATGTCCATCAACCGAGGAATGCACCAAGAAGAAGTGGTCCACGTACACAGTGGAATATTACTCTAATAATAAATATAAATTAAATTTAAAAACAAACAAAAGCAAGGAGACATCAACAATTGTGGGTTTATCCGGGCACACTGCACTCTAATTTATAACCGAAGAACACCACTGGCCGGTAGTTCTGTTTCCCTAGTACCAGCAAGGGGAAAGTAGAAAGGCTGCCGCTCTCTGGCCGTTACCTGCAAAAGCAGGTTTAAAGCCTGAGCTAATGGTCACTTCATATGAACAAGTACTGCAAGGCTGTAAATGAAACCTGCCCTCAAAGTGTCTTGAGGGAGATAATGGCCAAAATATTTCAAATGGTGACACATACTTTAAGAAAACACTTTGAAGAAATAAGCTCTAATCACAGCTGGAAAAATAAAAAGGACATGTCTTAAAGCTCAATTTCAACGCAGTATGAGACACATGCAAATTCAACCACAAAGAGGTATCAGCTCACACCACTCAGAATAACCATCAGCAAAAACTACAAAGAATAAATCCTGAAGGTGCTGGGAAGAAATGCATACCCTCCACTTTAAGTGGGACGTAACCTGGAAAGAGCCACTAAGGAGAACAGAATAGAGGTGCCTTTAAAAGGTCAACATTGAGCTACCATATGATCCAGCAGACCTATTCCTGGACCTATAAACTAACAGGACAGAATTGGAAGGACACAGCCACGCAAATCTGCAGTGCATAGTATTACACTAGCCAAGATATGGAAGTAACCAAAAAGTCCACCGACAGATAGGTGGACAAAGAAGAACTGCTACCTGTACAGATGGAATATGAGCTAGTGAAAAAAATGAAATAATGCCATTTCCAGCACCATAGATGAGTCTAGAAGTAATCACGCAACTTGGAGTAAGTGAGAAAGCGAAAGACACATATCCTATCATATCACATATAGGTGTTACCTAAAAAAAGATACAAAGAAAGATATTTCCACAGAGAAACACTTTCATAGATTCATTAAAAAAACTTATGGTTCACCAAATGCAAAGGTGTGAGGATTGGATACATTACCATATTGAGGTTAACAGAGAGATACAAACACATGTGAAATATATAATCACCAAAGACCTACGCAATACCAAGAGAAGACTACTCAACATTGTTTCATAACCTACATGGGAAAAGCATCCGAAGAAGAAGAGATATATGAATATGTGTGAAAGAACCACATCTTGCACACCCAGAACAAACAAAACATTGTAATCAAGTTTGCTGTGATAAAAAATAAAAATTAAGTTAAAAATACCAACAAGAAGTAATGAGACATAAACTTAAAGGGCTTTTTCCTCGCACATTCCATTGTAATTTACAACTTAGAACACCACTTCCAGTAAGGCTCTGTTGCCCTAGTAACCAGATTTGGTAAAGGAGAAATGCTGCCGCCTTGTGGCCGATTCCCGCAAGAGCAGCTTTTAACCCACAGCTAATGGTCACTTACCATTCACAAGGACTCAGGGCTGTAAAGGACACCTGCCCTCAAAATTGTGCTGAGGTAGGGAATGGATAAAAAAGTTCAAAACAGGCAACATGTTCACGAAGTTAGTATGAAGAGGTAAGTTTTACTCACTCTCTTTTTAAAGAAAGGAAAATGGATAAAAGCTCAGCCTCAGGAAGTATTAGACTCATGCAATCTAATCTACAAAAAGATTTCAACTCACAGCAGTCGACTGACCATTGGCAAAAAGTCTACAAACAATAAATGCTGAAGAGGATTTAGAGAACTGTGTCCCCTCTAGCTGCTGGTGAGATGTAAAAGGGTTAAACGCTAATAATGAGAACAGAAAGGAGCTGCGTTGAAAAGGAAAAATTGAGGTACCATTCAATCCAGCAGGCGCACCAATGGGCCTCTCACCTGAGAAGACCAGAATGAAGAAGACCTGGGCTGCAAAAGCTGCACTGCAGCCTTATTCACAATAGACAAGACAGTGAAGCAACCAAAATGTCCATCAACAGATGAAAGGATAAAGAAGAAGTGGTCCATGTACACAATGAATACTAGCCATGGAAAACAATGAAACACTGCTCTTTGAGGCACCATAGATGATCTTGGAGATAATCACAGAACATGAGCTAAGTCGGAAAGCAAAAGTCCTATATCCTATGATATCACTTATAGGCGTTATCTAATAACTGACACAAATGAACATATATCCACAGAGAAAGTCAATCACACACTTATTAAAAAAAAACTATGCTTATCTAAAAGGAAAGGTGGGGGGAATGGATAAATGAAGATGAGCGTTACCATATGTATACAAATACACATTATATACATATATCAAAAAGACCGACCGTATAGCAAGGAAGGTTTACGGAACACTCTGTAATAATTCACACGGGAAGAGGATCTCTACATAAATAGGTATATAGAATATGTAGATGAACCAGAGTGTGTACACCTTGGACAAGCAACATTCTAACCATTACCCCAATTGAAAAAATTAAAACAACGAACTAGGAGTAATGAGACATAAACTTATGGGGGGTTTTCCTGGCACATTCCATCCAAATTGAAAACCTAGGCAAACAACTTCCAGAACGGCTCTGCTGCCCTAGTACCCAGATTTGGGAATGGAGAAATGCTGCATCCTTGTGGCCGTTTCCCACAACAGCAGCTTCGAACCCACTGCAAAAGGTCACTAATTATTCACCAATTGCAGGTCTGTAAATGACACCGGCCCTCCAAAAAATACTGAGATCGAAAATCGAACAAAAAATTCTAGAGTGCAACTTTCCAAAAAGAAAATTTGAAGAGGTATATTATACTCACACTTTTTTTCCTTTTTCTTTTAACAGAAAAGCAAAAGGCGTGGAAAAATGATGAATTGTAGGAATTTTTACAGACATGTAAACCCAGATTACAAAAACCTATCAGCTCTCACCAGTCAGAATGGCCATCAACAAAAATGCTGCAAACAATAAATGCTGACGTGATTGTGGAGAAATGCGTACCCTCGATGCTAAGGGGGACGTGGTAAGAGCCACTAATGAAAGCACAATTGAGGTGCCTTGAAAAGGTAAACGTTGAGCTACCATACCAGTCAATCAATCATACCCACTGCTGGGTCTATCACCTGAGAAAAGGAAAATCAAAAATCACAGGCTGGCAATCCTGCACTCCAGCAATATTTACCATAGGCAACACTTGGAAGCAACGAAAATGTCCATCAACAGAGGAATGCACCAAGAAGAAGTGGTCCATGTACAGAATGGAATATTAGCCATGGAAAACATTGAAGCACTGCTCTTTGAGGCACCATAGATGAGCCTGGAGATATTCACAAAACATGAAGTAGGTCGGAAAGCAAAAGACCTTTAGCCTATATTATCACTTATGGCATTATCTAATAACTGACACAGATGAACATATTTCCAAAGAGAAAGACACTCACAGGCTTAGAAAACAAACTATGCTCATCTGAAAGGAAAGGAGGGGGGAAATTGAGAAATGAAGATTAGTGTTACTATACATATACAAATACATATTATATACATGTATCAAAAAGACCGAACATATAGCAAGGGAGGTCGACGGAACACTGTAATATTTTACATGGGAAGAGGATCTGTACATTAATAGACATACATAATGTACAAATGAACCAGATTGTGTACACCTAGGACAAACAATATTCTAAACTTTACCCAGATTAAAAAACTTTTAAAAACCAAGAAGAAGTAATGAGACATAAACTTATGGGGATTTCTCCTGGCAAATTCCATTCTAATTTACAACCTAGGACAATAACTTCCGGAAAGGCTCTGCTGCCCTAGTACCCAGATTGGGGAATGGAGAAATGCTACCTCCTTGTGGCCGTTTCCCACAACAGCAGCTTTGAATCCACTGCAAAAGGTCACTAAATTTTCAACGACTTGCAGTTCTGTAAATGACACCTGCCCCCCCAGAAAATTTCTGGGGTCAAAGATCCACCAAAAAATACAAAAGAGGGCAACCTTCGAAGAAGACAATTTCAAGAGCTATATTGAACTCACGGTTTTTTCTTTTAAGGGAAAAGAAAAAGGCGTAGGAATATGTTGAATTTTAAAAAAATTTAAGACATGCATACCCATATTACAAAAACCTATCAGCTCACAGCAGTCAGAATGGCCATTAGGAAAAATGCTGCAAAAAATAAACGGTGAAGGGAGTGTGGAGAAATGCGTACCCTCGGTTGTAAGGTGGGGCATGTAAAGAGCCACTAATGAAAACACAGTGTAGGTGCTTTGAAAAGGGAAACATTGAGCTCCCAGTCAATCAATCACAACCACTGCTTGGCCTATCACCTGAGAAAATGAGAATCAAAAAGTCACAGGCTGGCAAACCTGTACGCCAGCAAGATTTACCTTAGCCAGCACTTGGAAGCAATGAAAATGTCCATCAACCGAGGAATGCACCAAGAAGAAGTGGTCCACGTACACAGTGGAATATTACTCTAATAATAAATATAAATTAAATTTAAAAACAAACAAAAGCAAGGAGACATCAACAATTGTGGGTTTATCCGGGCACATTGCACTCTAATTTATAACCGAAGAACACCACTGGCCGGTAGTTCTGTTTCCCTAGTACCAGCAAGGGGAAAGTAGAAAGGCTGCCGCTCTCTGGCCGTTACCTGCAAAAGCAGGTTTAAAGCCTGAGCTAATGGTCACTTCATATGAACAAGTACTGCAAGGCTGTAAATGAAACCTGCCCTCAAAGTGTCTTGAGGGAGATAATGGCCAAAATATTTCAAATGGTGACACATACTTTAAGAAAACACTTTGAAGAAATAAGCTCTAATCACAGCTGGAAAAATAAAAAGGACATGTCTTAAAGCTCAATTTCAACGCAGTATGAGACACATGCAAATTCAACCACAAAGAGGTATCAGCTCACACCACTCAGAATAACCATCAGCAAAAACTACAAAGAATAAATCCTGAAGGTGCTGGGAAGAAATGCATACCCTCCACTTTAAGTGGGACGTAACCTGGAAAGAGCCACTAAGGAGAACAGAATAGAGGTGCCTTTAAAAGGTCAACATTGAGCTACCATATGATCCAGCAGACCTATTCCTGGACCTATAAACTAACAGGACAGAATTGGAAGGACACAGCCACGCAAATCTGCAGTGCATAGTATTACACTAGCCAAGATATGGAAGTACCCAAAAAGTCCACCGACAGATAGGTGGACAAAGAAGAACTGCTACCTGTACAGATGGAATATGAGCTAGTGAAAAAAATGAAATAATGCCATTTCCAGCACCATAGATGAGTCTAGAAGTAATCACGCAACTTGGAGTAAGTGAGAAAGCGAAAGACACATATCCTATCATATCACATATAGGTGTTACCTAAAAAAAGATACAAAGAAAGATATTTCCACAGAGAAACACTTTCATAGATTCATTAAAAAAACTTATGGTTCACCAAATGCAAAGGTGTGAGGATTGGATACATTACCATATTGAGGTTAACAGAGAGATACAAACACATGTGAAATATATAATCACCAAAGACCTACGCAATACCAAGAGAAGACTACTCAACATTGTTTCATAACCTACATGGGAAAAGCATCCGAAGAAGAAGAGATATATGAATATGTGTGAAAGAACCACATCTTGCACACCCAGAACAAACAAAACATTGTAATCAAGTTTGCTGTGATAAAAAATAAAAATTAAGTTAAAAATACCAACAAGAAGTAATGAGACATAAACTTAAAGGGCTTTT
Organism: Balaenoptera ricei; assembly: GCF_028023285.1. Taxonomy (NCBI): domain Eukaryota; kingdom Metazoa; phylum Chordata; class Mammalia; order Artiodactyla; family Balaenopteridae; genus Balaenoptera; species Balaenoptera ricei. Next base: position 86,723 of record NW_026777794.1, read on the forward strand.
TCCTCGCACATTCCATTGTAATTTACAACTTAGAACACCACTTCCAGTAAGGCTCTGTTGCCCTAGTAACCAGATTTGGTAAAGGAGAAATGCTGCCGCCTTGTGGCCGATTCCCGCAAGAGCAGCTTTTAACCCACAGCTAATGGTCACTTACCATTCACAAGGACTCAGGGCTGTAAAGGACACCTGCCCTCAAAATTGTGCTGAGGTAGGGAATGGATAAAAAAGTTCAAAACAGGCAACATGTTCACGAAGTTAGTATGAAGAGGTAAGTTTTACTCACTCTCTTTTTAAAGAAAGGAAAATGGATAAAAGCTCAGCCTCAGGAAGTATTAGACTCATGCAATCTAATCTACAAAAAGATTTCAACTCACAGCAGTCGACTGACCATTGGCAAAAAGTCTACAAACAATAAATGCTGAAGAGGATTTAGAGAACTGTGTCCCCTCTAGCTGCTGGTGAGATGTAAAAGGGTTAAACGCTAATAATGAGAACAGAAAGGAGCTGCGTTGAAAAGGAAAAATTGAGGTACCATTCAATCCAGCAGGCGCACCAATGGGCCTCTCACCTGAGAAGACCAGAATGAAGAAGACCTGGGCTGCAAAAGCTGCACTGCAGCCTTATTCACAATAGACAAGACAGTGAAGCAACCAAAATGTCCATCAACAGATGAAAGGATAAAGAAGAAGTGGTCCATGTACACAATGAATACTAGCCATGGAAAACAATGAAACACTGCTCTTTGAGGCACCATAGATGATCTTGGAGATAATCACAGAACATGAGCTAAGTCGGAAAGCAAAAGTCCTATATCCTATGATATCACTTATAGGCGTTATCTAATAACTGACACAAATGAACATATATCCACAGAGAAAGTCAATCACACACTTATTAAAAAAAAACTATGCTTATCTAAAAGGAAAGGTGGGGGGAATGGATAAATGAAGATGAGCGTTACCATATGTATACAAATACACATTATATACATATATCAAAAAGACCGACCGTATAGCAAGGAAGGTTTACGGAACACTCTGTAATAATTCACACGGGAAGAGGATCTCTACATAAATAGGTATATAGAATATGTAGATGAACCAGAGTGTGTACACCTTGGACAAGCAACATTCTAACCATTACCCCAATTGAAAAAATTAAAACAACGAACTAGGAGTAATGAGACATAAACTTATGGGGGGTTTTCCTGGCACATTCCATCCAAATTGAAAACCTAGGCAAACAACTTCCAGAACGGCTCTGCTGCCCTAGTACCCAGATTTGGGAATGGAGAAATGCTGCATCCTTGTGGCCGTTTCCCACAACAGCAGCTTCGAACCCACTGCAAAAGGTCACTAATTATTCACCAATTGCAGGTCTGTAAATGACACCGGCCCTCCAAAAAATACTGAGATCGAAAATCGAACAAAAAATTCTAGAGTGCAACTTTCCAAAAAGAAAATTTGAAGAGGTATATTATACTCACACTTTTTTTCCTTTTTCTTTTAACAGAAAAGCAAAAGGCGTGGAAAAATGATGAATTGTAGGAATTTTTACAGACATGTAAACCCAGATTACAAAAACCTATCAGCTCTCACCAGTCAGAATGGCCATCAACAAAAATGCTGCAAACAATAAATGCTGACGTGATTGTGGAGAAATGCGTACCCTCGATGCTAAGGGGGACGTGGTAAGAGCCACTAATGAAAGCACAATTGAGGTGCCTTGAAAAGGTAAACGTTGAGCTACCATACCAGTCAATCAATCATACCCACTGCTGGGTCTATCACCTGAGAAAAGGAAAATCAAAAATCACAGGCTGGCAATCCTGCACTCCAGCAATATTTACCATAGGCAACACTTGGAAGCAACGAAAATGTCCATCAACAGAGGAATGCACCAAGAAGAAGTGGTCCATGTACAGAATGGAATATTAGCCATGGAAAACATTGAAGCACTGCTCTTTGAGGCACCATAGATGAGCCTGGAGATATTCACAAAACATGAAGTAGGTCGGAAAGCAAAAGACCTTTAGCCTATATTATCACTTATGGCATTATCTAATAACTGACACAGATGAACATATTTCCAAAGAGAAAGACACTCACAGGCTTAGAAAACAAACTATGCTCATCTGAAAGGAAAGGAGGGGGGAAATTGAGAAATGAAGATTAGTGTTACTATACATATACAAATACATATTATATACATGTATCAAAAAGACCGAACATATAGCAAGGGAGGTCGACGGAACACTGTAATATTTTACATGGGAAGAGGATCTGTACATTAATAGACATACATAATGTACAAATGAACCAGATTGTGTACACCTAGGACAAACAATATTCTAAACTTTACCCAGATTAAAAAACTTTTAAAAACCAAGAAGAAGTAATGAGACATAAACTTATGGGGATTTCTCCTGGCAAATTCCATTCTAATTGACAACCTAGGACAATAACTTCCGGAAAGGCTCTGCTGCCCTAGTACCCAGATTGGGGAATGGAGAAATGCTACCTCCTTGTGGCCGTTTCCCACAACAGCAGCTTTGAATCCACTGCAAAAGGTCACTAAATTTTCAACGACTTGCAGTTCTGTAAATGACACCTGCCCCCCCAGAAAATTTCTGGGGTCAAAGATCCACCAAAAAATACAAAAGAGGGCAACCTTCGAAGAAGACAATTTCAAGAGCTATATTGAACTCACGGTTTTTTCTTTTAAGGGAAAAGAAAAAGGCGTAGGAATATGTTGAATTTTAAAAAAATTTAAGACATGCATACCCATATTACAAAAACCTATCAGCTCACAGCAGTCAGAATGGCCATTAGGAAAAATGCTGCAAAAAATAAACGGTGAAGGGAGTGTGGAGAAATGCGTACCCTCGGTTGTAAGGTGGGGCATGTAAAGAGCCACTAATGAAAACACAGTGTAGGTGCTTTGAAAAGGGAAACATTGAGCTCCCAGTCAATCAATCACAACCACTGCTTGGCCTATCACCTGAGAAAATGAGAATCAAAAAGTCACAGGCTGGCAAACCTGTACGCCAGCAAGATTTACCTTAGCCAGCACTTGGAAGCAATGAAAATGTCCATCAACCGAGGAATGCACCAAGAAGAAGTGGTCCACGTACACAGTGGAATATTACTCTAATAATAAATATAAATTAAATTTAAAAACAAACAAAAGCAAGGAGACATCAACAATTGTGGGTTTATCCGGGCACACTGCACTCTAATTTATAACCGAAGAACACCACTGGCCGGTAGTTCTGTTTCCCTAGTACCAGCAAGGGGAAAGTAGAAAGGCTGCCGCTCTCTGGCCGTTACCTGCAAAAGCAGGTTTAAAGCCTGAGCTAATGGTCACTTCATATGAACAAGTACTGCAAGGCTGTAAATGAAACCTGCCCTCAAAGTGTCTTGAGGGAGATAATGGCCAAAATATTTCAAATGGTGACACATACTTTAAGAAAACACTTTGAAGAAATAAGCTCTAATCACAGCTGGAAAAATAAAAAGGACATGTCTTAAAGCTCAATTTCAACGCAGTATGAGACACATGCAAATTCAACCACAAAGAGGTATCAGCTCACATCACTCAGAATAACCATCAGCAAAAACTACAAAGAATAAATCCTGAAGGTGCTGGGAAGAAATGCATACCCTCCACTTTAAGTGGGACGTAACCTGGAAAGAGCCACTAAGGAGAACAGAATAGAGGTGCCTTTAAAAGGTCAACATTGAGCTACCATATGATCCAGCAGACCTATTCCTGGACCTATAAACTAACAGGACAGAATTGGAAGGACACAGCCATGCAAATCTGCAGTGCATAGTATTACACTAGCCAAGATATGGAAGTAACCAAAAAGTCCACCGACAGATAGGTGGACAAAGAAGAACTGCTACCTGTACAGATGGAATATGAGCTAGTGAAAAAAATGAAATAATGCCATTTCCAGCACCATAGATGAGTCTAGAAGTAATCACGCAACTTGGAGTAAGTGAGAAAGCGAAAGACACATATCCTATCATATCACATATAGGTGTTACCTAAAAAAAGATACAAAGAAAGATATTTCCACAGAGAAACACTTTCATAGATTCATTAAAAAAACTTATGGTTCACCAAATGCAAAGGTGTGAGGATTGGATACATTACCATATTGAGGTTAACAGAGAGATACAAACACATGTGAAATATATAATCACCAAAGACCTACGCAATACCAAGAGAAGACTACTCAACATTGTTTCATAACCTACATGGGAAAAGCATCCGAAGAAGAAGAGATATATGAATATGTGTGAAAGAACCACATCTTGCACACCCAGAACAAACAAAACATTGTAATCAAGTTTGCTGTGATAAAAAATAAAAATTAAGTTAAAAATACCAACAAGAAGTAATGAGACATAAACTTAAAGGGCTTTTTCCTCGCACATTCCATTGTAATTTACAACTTAGAACACCACTTCCAGTAAGGCTCTGTTGCCCTAGTAACCAGATTTGGTAAAGGAGAAATGCTGCCGCCTTGTGGCCGATTCCCGCAAGAGCAGCTTTTAACCCACAGCTAATGGTCACTTACCATTCACAAGGACTCAGGGCTGTAAAGGACACCTGCCCTCAAAATTGTGCTGAGGTAGGGAATGGATAAAAAAGTTCAAAACAGGCAACATGTTCACGAAGTTAGTATGAAGAGGTAAGTTTTACTCACTCTCTTTTTAAAGAAAGGAAAATGGATAAAAGCTCAGCCTCAGGAAGTATTAGACTCATGCAATCTAATCTACAAAAAGATTTCAACTCACAGCAGTCGACTGACCATTGGCAAAAAGTCTACAAACAATAAATGCTGAAGAGGATTTAGAGAACTGTGTCCCCTCTAGCTGCTGGTGAGATGTAAAAGGGTTAAACGCTAATAATGAGAACAGAAAGGAGCTGCGTTGAAAAGGAAAAATTGAGGTACCATTCAATCCAGCAGGCGCACCAATGGGCCTCTCACCTGAGAAGACCAGAATGAAGAAGACCTGGGCTGCAAAAGCTGCACTGCAGCCTTATTCACAATAGACAAGACAGTGAAGCAACCAAAATGTCCATCAACAGATGAAAGGATAAAGAAGAAGTGGTCCATGTACACAATGAATACTAGCCATGGAAAACAATGAAACACTGCTCTTTGAGGCACCATAGATGATCTTGGAGATAATCACAGAACATGAGCTAAGTCGGAAAGCAAAAGTCCTATATCCTATGATATCACTTATAGGCGTTATCTAATAACTGACACAAATGAACATATATCCACAGAGAAAGTCAATCACACACTTATTAAAAAAAAACTATGCTTATCTAAAAGGAAAGGTGGGGGGAATGGATAAATGAAGATGAGCGTTACCATATGTATACAAATACACATTATATACATATATCAAAAAGACCGACCGTATAGCAAGGAAGGTTTACGGAACACTCTGTAATAATTCACACGGGAAGAGGATCTCTACATAAATAGGTATATAGAATATGTAGATGAACCAGAGTGTGTACACCTTGGACAAGCAACATTCTAACCATTACCCCAATTGAAAAAATTAAAACAACGAACTAGGAGTAATGAGACATAAACTTATGGGGGGTTTTCCTGGCACATTCCATCCAAATTGAAAACCTAGGCAAACAACTTCCAGAACGGCTCTGCTGCCCTAGTACCCAGATTTGGGAATGGAGAAATGCTGCATCCTTGTGGCCGTTTCCCACAACAGCAGCTTCGAACCCACTGCAAAAGGTCACTAATTATTCACCAATTGCAGGTCTGTAAATGACACCGGCCCTCCAAAAAATACTGAGATCGAAAATCGAACAAAAAATTCTAGAGTGCAACTTTCCAAAAAGAAAATTTGAAGAGGTATATTATACTCACACTTTTTTTCCTTTTTCTTTTAACAGAAAAGCAAAAGGCGTGGAAAAATGATGAATTGTAGGAATTTTTACAGACATGTAAACCCAGATTACAAAAACCTATCAGCTCTCACCAGTCAGAATGGCCATCAACAAAAATGCTGCAAACAATAAATGCTGACGTGATTGTGGAGAAATGCGTACCCTCGATGCTAAGGGGCACGTGGTAAGAGCCACTAATGAAAGCACAATTGAGGTGCCTTGAAAAGGTAAACGTTGAGCTACCATACCAGTCAATCAATCATACCCACTGCTGGGTCTATCACCTGAGAAAAGGAAAATCAAAAATCACAGGCTGGCAATCCTGCACTCCAGCAATATTTACCATAGGCAACACTTGGAAGCAACGAAAATGTCCATCAACAGAGGAATGCACCAAGAAGAAGTGGTCCATGTACAGAATGGAATATTAGCCATGGAAAACATTGAAGCACTGCTCTTTGAGGCACCATAGATGAGCCTGGAGATATTCACAAAACATGAAGTAGGTCGGAAAGCAAAAGACCTTTAGCCTATATTATCACTTATGGCATTATCTAATAACTGACACAGATGAACATATTTCCAAAGAGAAAGACACTCACAGGCTTAGAAAACAAACTATGCTCATCTGAAAGGAAAGGAGGGGGGAAATTGAGAAATGAAGATTAGTGTTACTATACATATACAAATACATATTATATACATGTATCAAAAAGACCGAACATATAGCAAGGGAGGTCGACGGAACACTGTAATATTTTACATGGGAAGAGGATCTGTACATTAATAGACATACATAATGTACAAATGAACCAGATTGTGTACACCTAGGACAAACAATATTCTAAACTTTACCCAGATTAAAAAACTTTTAAAAACCAAGAAGAAGTAATGAGACATAAACTTATGGGGATTTCTCCTGGCAAATTCCATTCTAATTTACAACCTAGGACAATAACTTCCGGAAAGGCTCTGCTGCCCTAGTACCCAGATTGGGGAATGGAGAAATGCTACCTCCTTGTGGCCGTTTCCCACAACAGCAGCTTTGAATCCACTGCAAAAGGTCACTAAATTTTCAACGACTTGCAGTTCTGTAAATGACACCTGCCCCCCCAGAAAATTTCTGGGGTCAAAGATCCACCAAAAAATACAAAAGAGGGCAACCTTCGAAGAAGACAATTTCAAGAGCTATATTGAACTCACGGTTTTTTCTTTTAAGGGAAAAGAAAAAGGCGTAGGAATATGTTGAATTTTAAAAAAATTTAAGACATGCATACCCATATTACAAAAACCTATCAGCTCACAGCAGTCAGAATGGCCATTAGGAAAAATGCTGCAAAAAATAAACGGTGAAGGGAGTGTGGAGAAATGCGTACCCTCGGTTGTAAGGTGGGGCATGTAAAGAGCCACTAATGAAAACACAGTGTAGGTGCTTTGAAAAGGGAAACATTGAGCTCCCAGTCAATCAATCACAACCACTGCTTGGCCTATCACCTGAGAAAATGAGAATCAAAAAGTCACAGGCTGGCAAACCTGTACGCCAGCAAGATTTACCTTAGCCAGCACTTGGAAGCAATGAAAATGTCCATCAACCGAGGAATGCACCAAGAAGAAGTGGTCCACGTACACAGTGGAATATTACTCTAATAATAAATATAAATTAAATTTAAAAACAAACAAAAGCAAGGAGACATCAACAATTGTGGGTTTATCCGGGCACACTGCACTCTAATTTATAACCGAAGAACACCACTGGCCGGTAGTTCTGTTTCCCTAGTACCAGCAAGGGGAAAGTAGAAAGGCTGCCGCTCTCTGGCCGTTACCTGCAAAAGCAGGTTTAAAGCCTGAGCTAATGGTCACTTCATATGAACAAGTACTGCAAGGCTGTAAATGAAACCTGCCCTCAAAGTGTCTTGAGGGAGATAATGGCCAAAATATTTCAAATGGTGACACATACTTTAAGAAAACACTTTGAAGAAATAAGCTCTAATCACAGCTGGAAAAATAAAAAGGACATGTCTTAAAGCTCAATTTCAACGCAGTATGAGACACATGCAAATTCAACCACAAAGAGGTATCAGCTCACATCACTCAGAATAACCATCAGCAAAAACTACAAAGAATAAATCCTGAAGGTGCTGGGAAGAAATGCATACCCTCCACTTTAAGTGGGACGTAACCTGGAAAGAGCCACTAAGGAGAACAGAATAGAGGTGCCTTTAAAAGGTCAACATTGAGCTACCATATGATCCAGCAGACCTATTCCTGGACCTATAAACTAACAGGACAGAATTGGAAGGACACAGCCACGCAAATCTGCAGTGCATAGTATTACACTAGCCAAGATATGGAAGTACCCAAAAAGTCCACCGACAGATAGGTGGACAAAGAAGAACTGCTACCTGTACAGATGGAATATGAGCTAGTGAAAAAAATGAAATAATGCCATTTCCAGCACCATAGATGAGTCTAGAAGTAATCACGCAACTTGGAGTAAGTGAGAAAGCGAAAGACACATATCCTATCATATCACATATAGGTGTTACCTAAAAAAAGATACAAAGAAAGATATTTCCACAGAGAAACACTTTCATAGATTCATTAAAAAAACTTATGGTTCACCAAATGCAAAGGTGTGAGGATTGGATACATTACCATATTGAGGTTAACAGAGAGATACAAACACATGTGAAATATATAATCACCAAAGACCTACGCAATACCAAGAGAAGACTACTCAACATTGTTTCATAACCTACATGGGAAAAGCATCCGAAGAAGAAGAGATATATGAATATGTGTGAAAGAACCACATCTTGCACACCCAGAACAAACAAAACATTGTAATCAAGTTTGCTGTGATAAAAAATAAAAATTAAGTTAAAAATACCAACAAGAAGTAATGAGACATAAACTTAAAGGGCTTTTTCCTCGCACATTCCATTGTAATTTACAACTTAGAACACCACTTCCAGTAAGGCTCTGTTGCCCTAGTAACCAGATTTGGTAAAGGAGAAATGCTGCCGCCTTGTGGCCGATTCCCGCAAGAGCAGCTTTTAACCCACAGCTAATGGTCACTTACCATTCACAAGGACTCAGGGCTGTAAAGGACACCTGCCCTCAAAATTGTGCTGAGGTAGGGAATGGATAAAAAAGTTCAAAACAGGCAACATGTTCACGAAGTTAGTATGAAGAGGTAAGTTTTACTCACTCTCTTTTTAAAGAAAGGAAAATGGATAAAAGCTCAGCCTCAGGAAGTATTAGACTCATGCAATCTAATCTACAAAAAGATTTCAACTCACAGCAGTCGACTGACCATTGGCAAAAAGTCTACAAACAATAAATGCTGAAGAGGATTTAGAGAACTGTGTCCCCTCTAGCTGCTGGTGAGATGTAAAAGGGTTAAACGCTAATAATGAGAACAGAAAGGAGCTGCGTTGAAAAGGAAAAATTGAGGTACCATTCAATCCAGCAGGCGCACCAATGGGCCTCTCACCTGAGAAGACCAGAATGAAGAAGACCTGGGCTGCAAAAGCTGCACTGCAGCCTTATTCACAATAGACAAGACAGTGAAGCAACCAAAATGTCCATCAACAGATGAAAGGATAAAGAAGAAGTGGTCCATGTACACAATGAATACTAGCCATGGAAAACAATGAAACACTGCTCTTTGAGGCACCATAGATGATCTTGGAGATAATCACAGAACATGAGCTAAGTCGGAAAGCAAAAGTCCTATATCCTATGATATCACTTATAGGCGTTATCTAATAACTGACACAAATGAACATATATCCACAGAGAAAGTCAATCACACACTTATTAAAAAAAAACTATGCTTATCTAAAAGGAAAGGTGGGGGGAATGGATAAATGAAGATGAGCGTTACCATATGTATACAAATACACATTATATACATATATCAAAAAGACCGACCGTATAGCAAGGAAGGTTTACGGAACACTCTGTAATAATTCACACGGGAAGAGGATCTCTACATAAATAGGTATATAGAATATGTAGATGAACCAGAGTGTGTACACCTTGGACAAGCAACATTCTAACCATTACCCCAATTGAAAAAATTAAAACAACGAACTAGGAGTAATGAGACATAAACTTATGGGGGGTTTTCCTGGCACATTCCATCCAAATTGAAAACCTAGGCAAACAACTTCCAGAACGGCTCTGCTGCCCTAGTACCCAGATTTGGGAATGGAGAAATGCTGCATCCTTGTGGCCGTTTCCCACAACAGCAGCTTCGAACCCACTGCAAAAGGTCACTAATTATTCACCAATTGCAGGTCTGTAAATGACACCGGCCCTCCAAAAAATACTGAGATCGAAAATCGAACAAAAAATTCTAGAGTGCAACTTTCCAAAAAGAAAATTTGAAGAGGTATATTATACTCACACTTTTTTTCCTTTTTCTTTTAACAGAAAAGCAAAAGGCGTGGAAAAATGATGAATTGTAGGAATTTTTACAGACATGTAAACCCAGATTACAAAAACCTATCAGCTCTCACCAGTCAGAATGGCCATCAACAAAAATGCTGCAAACAATAAATGCTGACGTGATTGTGGAGAAATGCGTACCCTCGATGCTAAGGGGGACGTGGTAAGAGCCACTAATGAAAGCACAATTGAGGTGCCTTGAAAAGGTAAACGTTGAGCTACCATACCAGTCAATCAATCATACCCACTGCTGGGTCTATCACCTGAGAAAAGGAAAATCAAAAATCACAGGCTGGCAATCCTGCACTCCAGCAATATTTACCATAGGCAACACTTGGAAGCAACGAAAATGTCCATCAACAGAGGAATGCACCAAGAAGAAGTGGTCCATGTACAGAATGGAATATTAGCCATGGAAAACATTGAAGCACTGCTCTTTGAGGCACCATAGATGAGCCTGGAGATATTCACAAAACATGAAGTAGGTCGGAAAGCAAAAGACCTTTAGCCTATATTATCACTTATGGCATTATCTAATAACTGACACAGATGAACATATTTCCAAAGAGAAAGACACTCACAGGCTTAGAAAACAAACTATGCTCATCTGAAAGGAAAGGAGGGGGGAAATTGAGAAATGAAGATTAGTGTTACTATACATATACAAATACATATTATATACATGTATCAAAAAGACCGAACATATAGCAAGGGAGGTCGACGGAACACTGTAATATTTTACATGGGAAGAGGATCTGTACATTAATAGACATACATAATGTACAAATGAACCAGATTGTGTACACCTAGGACAAACAATATTCTAAACTTTACCCAGATTAAAAAACTTTTAAAAACCAAGAAGAAGTAATGAGACATAAACTTATGGGGATTTCTCCTGGCAAATTCCATTCTAATTTACAACCTAGGACAATAACTTCCAGAAAGGCTCTGCTGCCCTAGTACCCAGATTGGGGAATGGAGAAATGCTACCTCCTTGTGGCCGTTTCCCACAACAGCAGCTTTGAATCCACTGCAAAAGGTCACTAAATTTTCAACAACTTGCAGTTCTGTAAATGACACCTGCCCCCCAGAAAATTTCTGGGGTCAAAGATCCACCAAAAAATACAAAAGAGGGCAACCTTCGAAGAAGACAATTTCAAGAGCTATATTGAACTCACGGTTTTTTCTTTTAAGGGAAAAGAAAAAGGCGTAGGAATATGTTGAATTTTAAAAAAATTTAAGACATGCATACCCATATTACAAAAACCTATCAGCTCACAGCAGTCAGAATGGCCATTAGGAAAAATGCTGCAAAAAATAAACGGTGAAGGGAGTGTGGAGAAATGCGTACCCTCGGTTGTAAGGTGGGGCATGTAAAGAGCCACTAATGAAAACACAGTGTAGGTGCTTTGAAAAGGGAAACATTGAGCTCCCAGTCAATCAATCACAACCACTGCTTGGCCTATCACCTGAGAAAATGAGAATCAAAAAGTCACAGGCTGGCAAACCTGTACGCCAGCAAGATTTACCTTAGCCAGCACTTGGAAGCAATGAAAATGTCCATCAACCGAGGAATGCACCAAGAAGAAGTGGTCCACGTACACAGTGGAATATTACTCTAATAATAAATATAAATTAAATTTAAAAACAAACAAAAGCAAGGAGACATCAACAATTGTGGGTTTATCCGGGCACATTGCACTCTAATTTATAACCGAAGAACACCACTGGCCGGTAGTTCTGTTTCCCTAGTACCAGCAAGGGGAAAGTAGAAAGGCTGCCGCTCTCTGGCCGTTACCTGCAAAAGCAGGTTTAAAGCCTGAGCTAATGGTCACTTCATATGAACAAGTACTGCAAGGCTGTAAATGAAACCTGCCCTCAAAGTGTCTTGAGGGAGATAATGGCCAAAATATTTCAAATGGTGACACATACTTTAAGAAAACACTTTGAAGAAATAAGCTCTAATCACAGCTGGAAAAATAAAAAGGTCATGTCTTAAAGCTCAATTTCAACGCAGTATGAGACACATGCAAATTCAACCACAAAGAGGTATCAGCTCACACCACTCAGAATAACCATCAGCAAAAACTACAAAGAATAAATCCTGAAGGTGCTGGGAAGAAATGCATACCCTCCACTTTAAGTGGGACGTAACCTGGAAAGAGCCACTAAGGAGAACAGAATAGAGGTGCCTTTAAAAGGTCAACATTGAGCTACCATATGATCCAGCAGACCTATTCCTGGACCTATAAACTAACAGGACAGAATTGGAAGGACACAGCCACGCAAATCTGCAGTGCATAGTATTACACTAGCCAAGATATGGAAGTACCCAAAAAGTCCACCGACAGATAGGTGGACAAAGAAGAACTGCTACCTGTACAGATGGAATATGAGCTAGTGAAAAAAATGAAATAATGCCATTTCCAGCACCATAGATGAGTCTAGAAGTAATCACGCAACTTGGAGTAAGTGAGAAAGCGAAAGACACATATCCTATCATATCACATATAGGTGTTACCTAAAAAAAGATACAAAGAAAGATATTTCCACAGAGAAACACTTTCATAGATTCATTAAAAAAACTTATGGTTCACCAAATGCAAAGGTGTGAGGATTGGATACATTACCATATTGAGGTTAACAGAGAGATACAAACACATGTGAAATATATAATCACCAAAGACCTACGCAATACCAAGAGAAGACTACTCAACATTGTTTCATAACCTACATGGGAAAAGCATCCGAAGAAGAAGAGATATATGAATATGTGTGAAAGAACCACATCTTGCACACCCAGAACAAACAAAACATTGTAATCAAGTTTGCTGTGATAAAAAATAAAAATTAAGTTAAAAATACCAACAAGAAGTAATGAGACATAAACTTAAAGGGCTTTTTCCTCGCACATTCCATTGTAATTTACAACTTAGAACACCACTTCCAGTAAGGCTCTGTTGCCCTAGTAACCAGATTTGGTAAAGGAGAAATGCTGCCGCCTTGTGGCCGATTCCCGCAAGAGCAGCTTTTAACCCACAGCTAATGGTCACTTACCATTCACAAGGACTCAGGGCTGTAAAGGACACCTGCCCTCAAAATTGTGCTGAGGTAGGGAATGGATAAAAAAGTTCAAAACAGGCAACATGTTCACGAAGTTAGTATGAAGAGGTAAGTTTTACTCACTCTCTTTTTAAAGAAAGGAAAATGGATAAAAGCTCAGCCTCAGGAAGTATTAGACTCATGCAATCTAATCTACAAAAAGATTTCAACTCACAGCAGTCGACTGACCATTGGCAAAAAGTCTACAAACAATAAATGCTGAAGAGGATTTAGAGAACTGTGTCCCCTCTAGCTGCTGGTGAGATGTAAAAGGGTTAAACGCTAATAATGAGAACAGAAAGGAGCTGCGTTGAAAAGGAAAAATTGAGGTACCATTCAATCCAGCAGGCGCACCAATGGGCCTCTCACCTGAGAAGACCAGAATGAAGAAGACCTGGGCTGCAAAAGCTGCACTGCAGCCTTATTCACAATAGACAAGACAGTGAAGCAACCAAAATGTCCATCAACAGATGAAAGGATAAAGAAGAAGTGGTCCATGTACACAATGAATACTAGCCATGGAAAACAATGAAACACTGCTCTTTGAGGCACCATAGATGATCTTGGAGATAATCACAGAACATGAGCTAAGTCGGAAAGCAAAAGTCCTATATCCTATGATATCACTTATAGGCGTTATCTAATAACTGACACAAATGAACATATATCCACAGAGAAAGTCAATCACACACTTATTAAAAAAAAACTATGCTTATCTAAAAGGAAAGGTGGGGGGAATGGATAAATGA
>NW_026777795.1:0-100626 GCF_028023285.1 Balaenoptera ricei
CAGGAAAAAACGCATACGCCCTTTTTGGCCAAGGGCATCATTGTCGACGTTTTGCCGCTTTTCATGTGCTTTAAAGGCGATTCGAATCGACCTCCTGAAATCTGTTTCCTGCAATTCTGCCTTGCTTTCAGATCCTCTTCGTTGCCTTCCCTCAATATATTTGTGGACGAGAGTTATCATTTATAACTCTGCAGGTTTGTGAATTGCAGTGCCCCTGAGCTCCATTTTTCAACTCGCTTTTTTGGGAGCTGGCCACAAAAGCGCAGGATTGCCTCAGGCCCTATTCTGCTTCCGGGCGGCAGGCTGAGCCTGTGGTTAATTCTTCTTCCTGATGGGAAAATAGAGTAACCTGTGCCTGTCCCAACACCTAGAGCTAGTCTCTCATTGGCTCCCCCTCTTCCCGTTCATCCTCAGGACATATTGCAAGCTGTACGGAATGGGAGGTTAAAGGTGCTGATTCTCCAAGGAGGGAGATTGCTAGTAAAGCGGCTGGAATGGCGAACCCGAGCACAAGGAGATGAGAAATGAGGTGCGTTTTAGAAACCTTTCCCGATCACACGGTGTACCACCTTCTGGGTTTCTCATGCATGTTTTCGAGGTAGGAAGATGCCCTTGAACCTGGACGTTTGGGACCCATGGGATGGGTAACAGGCAGTATTACTTTAAAGGCTCTGCGTTTGCTCCCCCAACCTCACCAAACCTCTCAGCCCCGAGAGTGTCCACCCTTATGTCTCCTCCAGCTGTCGGTCTAGATATGGTCAATCCAGGTTGCATCACAGCCCCTGAACGAATTTTGTAAGAATTTCTCTCTCTTTCACTGTCTTTGTTTCACGGGTTTTTAAAAGGAATTTATTTTTATAATGGGGTTTAGCTGCTTTTCACGGCTGTGTTTCTGCCGCTTTACAGCCACTTGACTCACTTCCAGAGAGATATCAATACATAGGTTTTAAGATTCTTACTAGTCAGATATATTCTTGTGCGGTGAATAGGGGGTGTTGAGTCCAGTTCACTGAGCAAGGAGTAGGTCTTTCTATTACATATTGGGTTTATGGAACGGTATCTGAGCTCATTTGAAACCCTTGTTTTATGCATCACCCCACCCCACCTTTCCCGTTAAGCAGCCATAGTGTGTTTTCTAAACGTGTGACTCTGTTCTGTTTTGTAATTCAGTTCAAGTGTAGCGGTTTTTACATTCCCTCTAAAAGTGATAGCTTATAATAAGTGTGTTTTTCTGTATGACTTATTTCACATAGAATCGTCGTAGCTAAAGCCACTCATCATGGTGCTACTAGCCTTATGGCATTGATTTCATGGCTGAGTGATATTCCATTGTACATAAGGACCACCACTTCTTTATCCATTTTTCTCTTTCCTGGGATATTTAAGGTGTCACGAAGTGGAGGTTCTTGTCAACAGAGCAGCCCCAAACTTTGGGGTGCCTGTGTCTTGCTGATTTTTAGTTTTCCCAATTTATACGCCCATGAGTGGAAGTGCCCTATGCGCTCTAAGCTGTGTTTTTTCGATGCTTCAGGACACACCGTACACTTCTCCAGAGTGGCTGTTGGCAATTTACATCCCGCCCATCAGCATAGCAAGGCTCCCATTTCTCCATGGCCTGTTCTGCATTTCTGGTTTTGACACTTTTTTCCGCATGGCCCTTTTGACCGATGGGAAGCGAGACTTCTTTGTAGCGCTGATTTGCCTTTCCAGGTTGCTTGGTTGGCCAAAAAGGGCGTATGCGTTTTTTCCTGAATATATTCAGGAAAAAACGCATACGCCCTTTTTGGCCAAGGGCATCATTGTCGACGTTTTGCCGCTTTTCATGTGCTTTAAAGGCGATTCGAATCGACCTCCTGAAATCTGTTTCCTGCAATTCTGCCTTGCTTTCAGATCCTCTTCGTTGCCTTCCCTCAATATATTTGTGGACGAGAGTTACCATTTACAACTCTGCAGGTTTGTGAATTGCAGTGCCCCTGAGCTCCATTTTTCAACTCGCTTTTTTGGGAGCTGGCCGCAAAAGCGCAGGATCGCCTCAGGCCCTATTCTGGTTCCGGGCGGCAGGCTGAGCCTGTGCTTAATTCCTCTTCCTGATGGGAAAATAGAGTGACCTGTGCCTGTCCCAACACCTAGAGCTAGTCTCTCATTGGCTCCCCCTCTTCCCGTTCATCCTCAGGACAAATTGCAAGCTGTATGGAACGGGAGGTTAAAGGTGCTAATTTCCAAGGAGGGAGATTGCTAGTAAAGCGGCTGGAATGGCGAACCCGAGCACAAGGAGATGAGAAATGAGGTGCGTTTTAGAAACCTTTCCCGATCACACGGTGTACCACCTTCTGGGTTTCTAATGCATGTTTTCGAGGTAGGAAGATGCCCTTGAACCTGGAGATTTGGGACCCATGGGATGGGTAACAGGCAGTATTACTTTAAAGGCTCTGCGTTTGCTCCCCCAACCTCACCAAACCTCTCAGCCCCGAGAGTGTCCACCCTTATGTCTCCTCCAGCTGTCGGTCTAGATATGGTCAATCCAGGTTGCATCACAGCCCCTGAACGAATTTTGTAAGAATTTCTCTCTCTTTCACTGTGTTTGTTTCACGGGTTTTTAAAAGTAATTTATTTTTATAATGGGGTTTAGCTGTTTTTCACGGCTGTGTTTCTGCCGCTTTACAGCCACTTGACTCACTTCCAGAGAGATATCAATACATAGGTTTTAAGATTCTTACTAGTCAGATATATTCTTGTGCGGTGAATAGGGGGTGTTGAGTCCAGTTCATTGAGCAAGGAGTAGGTCTTTCTATTACATATGGGGTTTATGGAACGGTATCTGAGCTCATTTGAAAGCCTTGTTTTATGCATCACCCCACCCCACCTTTCCCGTTAAGAAGCCATAATGTGTTTTCTAAACGTGTGACTCTGTTCTGTCTTGTAATTCAGTTCAAGTGTAGCGGTTTTTACATTCCCTCTATAAGTGATAGCTTATAATAAGTGTGTTTTTCTGTATGACTTATTTCACTTAGAATCGTCGTGGCTAAAGCCACTCATCATGCTGCTACTAGCCTTATGACATTGATTTCATGGCTGAGTGATATTCCATTGTACATAAGGACCACCACTTCTTTACCCATTTTTCTCTTTCCTGGGATATTTAAGGTGTCACGAAGTGGAGGTTCTTGTCAACAGAGCAGCCCCAAACTTTGGGGTGCCTGTGTCTTGCTGATTTTTAGTTTTCCCAATTTATACGCCCATGAGTGGAAGTGCCCTATGCGCTCTAAGCTGTGTTTTTTCGATGTTTCAGGACACACCGTACACTTCTCCAGAGTGGCTGTTGGCAATTTACATCCCGCCCATCAGCGTAGCAAGGCTCCCATTTCTCCATGGCCTGTCCTGCATTTCTGGTTTTGACACTTTTTTCCGCATGGCCCTTTTGACCGATGGGAAGCGAGACTTCTTTGTAGCGCTGATTTGCCTTTCCAGGTTGCTTGGTTGGCCAAAAAGGGCGTATGCGTTTTTTCCTGAATATATTCAGGAAAAAACGCATACGCCCTTTTTGGCCAAGGGCATCATTGTCGACGTTTTGCCGCTTTTCATGTGCTTTTAAGGCGATTCGAATCGACCTCCTGAAATCTGTTTCCTGCAATTCTGCCTTGCTTTCAGATCCTCTTCGTTGCCTTCCCTCAATATATTTGTGGACGAGAGTTATCATTTATAACTCTGCAGGTTTGTGAATTGCAGTGCCCCTGAGCTCCATTTTTCAACTCGCTTTTTTGGGAGCTGGCCACAAAAGCGCAGGATTGCCTCAGGCCCTATTCTGCTTCCGGGCGGCAGGCTGAGCCTGTGGTTAATTCTTCTTCCTGATGGGAAAATAGAGTAACCTGTGCCTGTCCCAACACCTAGAGCTAGTCTCTCATTGGCTCCCCCTCTTCCCGTTCATCCTCAGGACAAATTGCAAGCTGTACGGAATGGGAGGTTAAAGGTGCTGATTCTCCAAGGAGGGAGATTGCTAGTAAAGCGGCTGGAATGGCGAACCCGAGCACAAGGAGATGAGAAATGAGGTGCGTTTTAGAAACCTTTCCCGATCACACGGTGTACCACCTTCTGGGTTTCTCATGCATGTTTTCGAGGTAGGAAGATGCCCTTGAACCTGGAGATTTGGGACCCATGGGATGGGTAACAGGCAGTATTACTTTAAAGGCTCTGCGTTTGCTCCCCCAACCTCACCAAACCTCTCAGCCCCGAGAGTGTCCACCCTTATGTCTCCTCCAGCTGTGGGTCTAGATATGGTCAATCCAGGTTGCATCACAGCCCCTGAACGAATTTTGTAAGAATTTCTCTCTCTTTCACTGTGTTTGTTTCACGGGTTTTTAAAAGTAATTTATTTTTATAATGGGGTTTAGCTGTTTTTCACGGCTGTGTTTCTGCCGCTTTACAGCCACTTGACTCACTTCCAGAGAGATATCAATACATAGGTTTTAAGATTCTTACTAATCAGATATATTCTTGTGCGGTGAATAGGGGGTGTTGAGTCCAGTTCATTGAGCAAGGAGTAGGTCTTTCTATTACATATGGGGTTTATGGAACGGTATCTGAGCTCATTTGAAACCCTTGTTTTATGCATCACCCCACCCCACCTTTCCCGTTAAGAAGCCATAATGTGTTTTCTAAACGTGTGACTCTGTTCTGTCTTGTAATTCAGTTCAAGTGTAGCGGTTTTTACATTCCCTCTATAAGTGATAGCTTATAATAAGTGTGTTTTTCTGTATGACTTATTTCACTTAGAATCGTCGTGGCTAAAGCCACTCATCATGCTGCTACTAGCCTTATGACATTGATTTCATGGCTGAGTGATATTCCATTGTACATAAGGACCACCACTTCTTTATCCATTTTTCTCTTTCCTGGGATATTTAAGGTGTCACGAAGTGGAGGTTCTTGTCAACAGAGCAGCCCCAAACTTTGGGGTGCCTGTGTCTTGCTGATTTTTAGTTTTCCCAATTTATACGCCCATGAGTGGAAGTGCCCTATGCGCTCTAAGCTGTGTTTTTTCGATGTTTCAGGACACACCGTACACTTCTCCAGAGTGGCTGTTGGCAATTTACATCCCGCCCATCAGCGTAGCAAGGCTCCCATTTCTCCATGGCCTGTTCTGCATTTCTGGTTTTGACACTTTTTTCCGCATGGCCCTTTTGACCGATGGGAAGCGAGACTTCTTTGTAGCGCTGATTTGACTTTCCAGGTTGCTTGGTTGGCCGAAAAGGGCGTATGCGTTTTTTCCTGAATATATTCAGGAAAAAACGCATACGCCCTTTTTGGCCAAGGGCATCATTGTCGACGTTTTGCCGCTTTTCATGTGCTTTAAAGGCGATTCGAATCGACCTCCTGAAATCTGTTTCCTGCAATTCTGCCTTGCTTTCAGATCCTCTTCGTTGCCTTCCCTCAATATATTTGTGGACGAGAGTTACCATTTACAACTCTGCAGGTTTGTGAATTGCAGTGCCCCTGAGCTCCATTTTTCAACTCGCTTTTTTGGGAGCTGGCCGCAAAAGCGCAGGATTGCCTCAGGCCCTATTGTGCTTCCAGGCGGCAGGCTGAGCCTGTGGTTAATTCTTCTTCCTGATGGGAAAATAGAGTGACCTGTGCCTGTCCCAACACCTAGAGCTAGTCTCTCATTGGCTCCCCCTCTTCCCGTTCATCCTCAGGACAAATTGCAAGCTGTACGGAATGGGAGGTTAAAGGTGCTGATTCTCCAAGGAGGGAGATTGCTAGTAAAGCGGCTGGAATGGCGAACCCGAGCACAAGGAGATGAGAAATGAGGTGCGTTTTAGAAACCTTTCCCGATCACACGGTGTACCACCTTCTGGGTTTCTCATGCATGTTTTCGAGGTAGGAAGATGCCCTTGAACCTGGACGTTTGGGACCCATGGGTTGGGTAACAGGCAGTATTACTTTAAAGGCTCTGCGTTTGCTCCCCCAACCTCACCAAACCTCTCAGCCCCGAGAGTGTCCACCCTTATGTCTCCTCCAGCTGTCGGTCTAGATATGGTCAATCCAGGTTGCATCACAGCCCCTGAACGAATTTTGTAAGAATTTCTCTCTCTTTCACTGTCTTTGTTTCACGGGTTTTTAAAAGGAATTTATTTTTATAATGGGGTTTAGCTGCTTTTCACGGCTGTGTTTCTGCCGCTTTACAGCCACTTGACTCACTTCCAGAGAGATATCAATACATAGGTTTTAAGATTCTTACTAGTCAGATATATTCTTGTGCGGTGAATAGGGGGTGTTGAGTCCAGTTCATTGAGCAAGGAGTAGGTCTTTCTATTACATATGGGGTTTATGGAATGGTATCTGAGCTCATTTGAAAGCCTTGTTTTATGCATCACCCCACCCCACCTTTCCCGTTAAGAAGCCATAATGTGTTTTCTAAACGTGTGACTCTGTTCTGTCTTGTAATTCAGTTCAAGTGTAGCGGTTTTTACATTCCCTCTATAAGTGATAGCTTATAATAAGTGTGTTTTTCTGTATGACTTATTTCACTTAGAATCGTCGTGGCTAAAGCCACTCATCATGCTGCTACTAGCCTTATGACATTGATTTCATGGCTGAGGGATATTCCATTGTACATAAGGACCACCACTTCTTTATCCATTTTTCTCTTTCCTGGGATATTTAAGGTGTCACGAAGTGGAGGTTCTTGTCAACAGAGCAGCCCCAAACTTTGGGGTGCCTGTGTCTTGCTGATTTTTAGTTTTCCCAATTTATACGCCCATGAGTGGAAGTGCCCTATGCGCTCTAAGCTGTGTTTTTTCGATGTTTCAGGACACACCGTACACTTCTCCAGAGTGGCTCTTGGCAATTTACATCCCGCCCATCAGCGTAGCAAGGCTCCCATTTCTCCATGGCCTGTCCTGCATTTCTGGTTTTGACACTTTTTTCCGCATGGCCCTTTTGACCGATGGGAAGCGAGACTTCTTTGTAGCGCTGATTTGCCTTTCCAGGTTGCTTGGTTGGCCAAAAAGGGCGTATGCGTTTTTTCCTGAATATATTCAGGAAAAAACGCATACGCCCTTTTTGGCCAAGGGCATCATTGTCGACGTTTTGCCGCTTTTCATGTGCTTTAAAGGCGATTCGAATCGACCTCCTGAAATCTGTTTCCTGCAATTCTGCCTTGCTTTCAGATCCTCTTCGTTGCCTTCCCTCAATATATTTGTGGACGAGAGTTATCATTTATAACTCTGCAGGTTTGTGAATTGCAGTGCCCCTGAGCTCCATTTTTCAACTCGCTTTTTTGGGAGCTGGCCACAAAAGCGCAGGATTGCCTCAGGCCCTATTCTGCTTCCGGGCGGCAGGCTGAGCCTGTGGTTAATTCTTCTTCCTGATGGGAAAATAGAGTAACCTGTGCCTGTCCCAACACCTAGAGCTAGTCTCTCATTGGCTCCCCCTCTTCCCGTTCATCCTCAGGACATATTGCAAGCTGTACGGAATGGGAGGTTAAAGGTGCTGATTCTCCAAGGAGGGAGATTGCTAGTAAAGCGGCTGGAATGGCGAACCCGAGCACAAGGAGATGAGAAATGAGGTGCGTTTTAGAAACCTTTCCCGATCACACGGTGTACCACCTTCTGGGTTTCTCATGCATGTTTTCGAGGTAGGAAGATGCCCTTGAACCTGGACGTTTGGGACCCATGGGATGGGTAACAGGCAGTATTACTTTAAAGGCTCTGCGTTTGCTCCCCCAACCTCACCAAACCTCTCAGCCCCGAGAGTGTCCACCCTTATGTCTCCTCCAGCTGTCGGTCTAGATATGGTCAATCCAGGTTGCATCACAGCCCCTGAACGAATTTTGTAAGAATTTCTCTCTCTTTCACTGTCTTTGTTTCACGGGTTTTTAAAAGGAATTTATTTTTATAATGGGGTTTAGCTGCTTTTCACGGCTGTGTTTCTGCCGCTTTACAGCCACTTGACTCACTTCCAGAGAGATATCAATACATAGGTTTTAAGATTCTTACTAGTCAGATATATTCTTGTGCGGTGAATAGGGGGTGTTGAGTCCAGTTCACTGAGCAAGGAGTAGGTCTTTCTATTACATATGGGGTTTATGGAACGGTATCTGAGCTCATTTGAAACCCTTGTTTTATGCATCACCCCACCCCACCTTTCCCGTTAAGCAGCCATAATGTGTTTTCTAAACGTGTGACTCTGTTCTGTTTTGTAATTCAGTTCAAGTGTAGCGGTTTTTACATTCCCTCTATAAGTGATAGCTTATAATAAGTGTGTTTTTCTGTATGACTTATTTCACTTAGAATCGTCGTAGCTAAAGCCACTCATCATGCTGCTACTAGCCTTATGACATTGATTTCATGGCTGAGGGATATTCCATTGTACATAAGGACCACCACTTCTTTATCCATTTTTCTCTTTCCTGGGATATTTAAGGTGTCACGAAGTGGAGGTTCTTGTCAACAGAGCAGCCCCAAACTTTGGGGTGCCTGTGTCTTGCTGATTTTTAGTTTTCCCAATTTATACGCCCATGAGTGGAAGTGCCCTATGCGCTCTAAGCTGTGCTTTTTCGATGTTTCAGGACACACCGTACACTTCTCCAGAGTGGCTGTTGGCAATTTACATCCCGCCCATCAGCGTAGCAAGGCTCCCATTTCTCCATGGCCTGTTCTGCATTTCTGGTTTTGACACTTTTTTCCGCATGGCCCTTTTGACCAATGGGAAGCGAGACTTCTTTGTAGCGCTGATTTGACTTTCCAGGTTGCTTGGTTGGCCGAAAAGGGCGTATGCGTTTTTTCCTGAATATATTCAGGAAAAAACGCATACGCCCTTTTTGGCCAAGGGCATCATTGTCGACGTTTTGCCGCTTTTCATGTGCTTTAAAGGCGATTCGAATCGACCTCCTGAAATCTGTTTCCTGCAATTCTGCCTTGCTTTCAGATGCTCTTCGTTGCCTTCCCTCAATATATTTGTGGACGAGAGTTACCATTTACAACTCTGCAGGTTTGTGAATTGCAGTGCCCCTGAGCTCCATTTTTCAACTCGCTTTTTTGGGAGCTGGCCGCAAAAGCGCAGGATTGCCTCAGGCCCTATTGTGCTTCCAGGCGGCAGGCTGAGCCTGTGGTTAATTCTTCTTCCTGATGGGAAAATAGAGTGACCTGTGCCTGTCCCAACACCTAGAGCTAGTCTCTCATTGGCTCCCCCTCTTCCTGTTCATCCTCAGGACAAATTGCAAGCTGTACGGAATGGGAGGTTAAAGGTGCTGATTCTCCAAGGAGGGAGATTGCTAGTAAAGCGGCTGGAATGGCGAACCCGAGCACAAGGAGATGAGAAATGAGGTGCGTTTTAGAAACCTTTCCCGATCACACGGTGTACCACCTTCTGGGTTTCTCATGCATGTTTTCGAGGTAGGAAGATGCCCTTGAACCTGGACGTTTGGGACCCATGGGATGGGTAACAGGCAGTATTACTTTAAAGGCTCTGCGTTTGCTCCCCCAACCTCACCAAACCTCTCATCCCCGAGAGTGTCCACCCTTATGTCTCCTCCAGCTGTCGGTCTAGATATGGTCAATCCAGGTTGCATCACAGCCCCTGAACGAATTTTGTAAGAATTTCTCTCTCTTTCACTGTCTTTGTTTCACGGGTTTTTAAAAGGAATTTATTTTTATAATGGGGTTTAGCTGCTTTTCACGGCTGTGTTTCTGCCGCTTTACAGCCACTTGACTCACTTCCAGAGAGATATCAATACATAGGTTTTAAGATTCTTACTAGTCAGATATATTCTTGTGCGGTGAATAGGGGGTGTTGAGTCCAGTTCACTGAGCAAGGAGTAGGTCTTTCTATTACATATTGGGTTTATGGAACGGTATCTGAGCTCATTTGAAACCCTTGTTTTATGCATCACCCCACCCCACCTTTCCCGTTAAGCAGCCATAGTGTGTTTTCTAAACGTGTGACTCTGTTCTGTTTTGTAATTCAGTTCAAGTGTAGCGGTTTTTACATTCCCTCTAAAAGTGATAGCTTATAATAAGTGTGTTTTTCTGTATGACTTATTTCACATAGAATCGTCGTAGCTAAAGCCACTCATCATGGTGCTACTAGCCTTATGGCATTGATTTCATGGCTGAGTGATATTCCATTGTACATAAGGACCACCACTTCTTTATCCATTTTTCTCTTTCCTGGGATATTTAAGGTGTCACGAAGTGGAGGTTCTTGTCAACAGAGCAGCCCCAAACTTTGGGGTGCCTGTGTCTTGCTGATTTTTAGTTTTCCCAATTTATACGCCCATGAGTGGAAGTGCCCTATGCGCTCTAAGCTGTGTTTTTTCGATGCTTCAGGACACACCGTACACTTCTCCAGAGTGGCTGTTGGCAATTTACATCCCGCCCATCAGCATAGCAAGGCTCCCATTTCTCCATGGCCTGTTCTGCATTTCTGGTTTTGACACTTTTTTCCGCATGGCCCTTTTGACCGATGGGAAGCGAGACTTCTTTGTAGCGCTGATTTGCCTTTCCAGGTTGCTTGGTTGGCCAAAAAGGGCGTATGCGTTTTTTCCTGAATATATTCAGGAAAAAACGCATACGCCCTTTTTGGCCAAGGGCATCATTGTCGACGTTTTGCCGCTTTTCATGTGCTTTAAAGGCGATTCGAATCGACCTCCTGAAATCTGTTTCCTGCAATTCTGCCTTGCTTTCAGATCCTCTTCGTTGCCTTCCCTCAATATATTTGTGGACGAGAGTTACCATTTACAACTCTGCAGGTTTGTGAATTGCAGTGCCCCTGAGCTCCATTTTTCAACTCGCTTTTTTGGGAGCTGGCCGCAAAAGCGCAGGATTGCCTCAGGCCCTATTGTGCTTCCAGGCGGCAGGCTGAGCCTGTGGTTAATTCTTCTTCCTGATGGGAAAATAGAGTGACCTGTGCCTGTCCCAACACCTAGAGCTAGTCTCTCATTGGCTCCCCCTCTTCCCGTTCATCCTCAGGACAAATTGCAAGCTGTACGGAATGGGAGGTTAAAGGTGCTGATTCTCCAAGGAGGGAGATTGCTAGTAAAGCGGCTGGAATGGCGAACCCGAGCACAAGGAGATGAGAAATGAGGTGCGTTTTAGAAACCTTTCCCGATCACACGGTGTACCACCTTCTGGGTTTCTCATGCATGTTTTCGAGGTAGGAAGATGCCCTTGAACCTGGACGTTTGGGACCCATGGGTTGGGTAACAGGCAGTATTACTTTAAAGGCTCTGCGTTTGCTCCCCCAACCTCACCAAACCTCTCAGCCCCGAGAGTGTCCACCCTTATGTCTCCTCCAGCTGTCGGTCTAGATATGGTCAATCCAGGTTGCATCACAGCCCCTGAACGAATTTTGTAAGAATTTCTCTCTCTTTCACTGTCTTTGTTTCACGGGTTTTTAAAAGGAATTTATTTTTATAATGGGGTTTAGCTGCTTTTCACGGCTGTGTTTCTGCCGCTTTACAGCCACTTGACTCACTTCCAGAGAGATATCAATACATAGGTTTTAAGATTCTTACTAGTCAGATATATTCTTGTGCGGTGAATAGGGGGTGTTGAGTCCAGTTCATTGAGCAAGGAGTAGGTCTTTCTATTACATATGGGGTTTATGGAATGGTATCTGAGCTCATTTGAAAGCCTTGTTTTATGCATCACCCCACCCCACCTTTCCCGTTAAGAAGCCATAATGTGTTTTCTAAACGTGTGACTCTGTTCTGTCTTGTAATTCAGTTCAAGTGTAGCGGTTTTTACATTCCCTCTATAAGTGATAGCTTATAATAAGTGTGTTTTTCTGTATGACTTATTTCACTTAGAATCGTCGTGGCTAAAGCCACTCATCATGCTGCTACTAGCCTTATGACATTGATTTCATGGCTGAGTGATATTCCATTGTACATAAGGACCACCACTTCTTTATCCATTTTTCTCTTTCCTGGGATATTTAAGGTGTCACGAAGTGGAGGTTCTTGTCAACAGAGCAGCCCCAAACTTTGGGGTGCCTGTGTCTTGCTGATTTTTAGTTTTCCCAATTTATACGCCCATGAGTGGAAGTGCCCTATGCGCTCTAAGCTGTGTTTTTTCGATGTTTCAGGACACACCGTACACTTCTCCAGAGTGGCTCTTGGCAATTTACATCCCGCCCATCAGCGTAGCAAGGCTCCCATTTCTCCATGGCCTGTCCTGCATTTCTGGTTTTGACACTTTTTTCCGCATGGCCCTTTTGACCGATGGGAAGCGAGACTTCTTTGTAGCGCTGATTTGCCTTTCCAGGTTGCTTGGTTGGCCAAAAAGGGCGTATGCGTTTTTTCCTGAATATATTCAGGAAAAAACGCATACGCCCTTTTTGGCCAAGGGCATCATTGTCGACGTTTTGCCGCTTTTCATGTGCTTTAAAGGCGATTCGAATCGACCTCCTGAAATCTGTTTCCTGCAATTCTGCCTTGCTTTCAGATCCTCTTCGTTGCCTTCCCTCAATATATTTGTGGACGAGAGTTATCATTTATAACTCTGCAGGTTTGTGAATTGCAGTGCCCCTGAGCTCCATTTTTCAACTCGCTTTTTTGGGAGCTGGCCACAAAAGCGCAGGATTGCCTCAGGCCCTATTCTGCTTCCCGGCGGCAGGCTGAGCCTGTGGTTAATTCTTCTTCCTGATGGGAAAATAGAGTAACCTGTGCCTGTCCCAACACCTAGAGCTAGTCTCTCATTGGCTCCCCCTCTTCCCGTTCATCCTCAGGACATATTGCAAGCTGTACGGAATGGGAGGTTAAAGGTGCTGATTCTCCAAGGAGGGAGATTGCTAGTAAAGCGGCTGGAATGGCGAACCCGAGCACAAGGAGATGAGAAATGAGGTGCGTTTTAGAAACCTTTCCCGATCACACGGTGTACCACCTTCTGGGTTTCTCATGCATGTTTTCGAGGTAGGAAGATGCCCTTGAACCTGGACGTTTGGGACCCATGGGATGGGTAACAGGCAGTATTACTTTAAAGGCTCTGCGTTTGCTCCCCCAACCTCACCAAACCTCTCAGCCCCGAGAGTGTCCACCCTTATGTCTCCTCCAGCTGTCGGTCTAGATATGGTCAATCCAGGTTGCATCACAGCCCCTGAACGAATTTTGTAAGAATTTCTCTCTCTTTCACTGTCTTTGTTTCACGGGTTTTTAAAAGGAATTTATTTTTATAATGGGGTTTAGCTGCTTTTCACGGCTGTGTTTCTGCCGCTTTACAGCCACTTGACTCACTTCCAGAGAGATATCAATACATAGGTTTTAAGATTCTTACTAGTCAGATATATTCTTGTGCGGTGAATAGGGGGTGTTGAGTCCAGTTCACTGAGCAAGGAGTAGGTCTTTCTATTACATATGGGGTTTATGGAACGGTATCTGAGCTCATTTGAAACCCTTGTTTTATGCATCACCCCACCCCACCTTTCCCGTTAAGCAGCCATAATGTGTTTTCTAAACGTGTGACTCTGTTCTGTTTTGTAATTCAGTTCAAGTGTAGCGGTTTTTACATTCCCTCTATAAGTGATAGCTTATAATAAGTGTGTTTTTCTGTATGACTTATTTCACTTAGAATCGTCGTAGCTAAAGCCACTCATCATGCTGCTACTAGCCTTATGACATTGATTTCATGGCTGAGGGATATTCCATTGTACATAAGGACCACCACTTCTTTATCCATTTTTCTCTTTCCTGGGATATTTAAGGTGTCACGAAGTGGAGGTTCTTGTCAACAGAGCAGCCCCAAACTTTGGGGTGCCTGTGTCTTGCTGATTTTTAGTTTTCCCAATTTATACGCCCATGAGTGGAAGTGCCCTATGCGCTCTAAGCTGTGCTTTTTCGATGTTTCAGGACACACCGTACACTTCTCCAGAGTGGCTGTTGGCAATTTACATCCCGCCCATCAGCGTAGCAAGGCTCCCATTTCTCCATGGCCTGTTCTGCATTTCTGGTTTTGACACTTTTTTCCGCATGGCCCTTTTGACCAATGGGAAGCGAGACTTCTTTGTAGCGCTGATTTGACTTTCCAGGTTGCTTGGTTGGCCGAAAAGGGCGTATTCGTTTTTTCCTGAATATATTCAGGAAAAAACGCATACGCCCTTTTTGGCCAAGGGCATCATTGTCGACGTTTTGCCGCTTTTCATGTGCTTTAAAGGCGATTCGAATCGACCTC
This sequence comes from Balaenoptera ricei, assembly GCF_028023285.1. Classification (NCBI taxonomy): domain Eukaryota; kingdom Metazoa; phylum Chordata; class Mammalia; order Artiodactyla; family Balaenopteridae; genus Balaenoptera; species Balaenoptera ricei. The sequence goes on from NW_026777795.1 coordinate 14,166, forward strand.
CTGAAATCTGTTTCCTGCAATTCTGCCTTGCTTTCAGATGCTCTTCGTTGCCTTCCCTCAATATATTTGTGGACGAGAGTTACCATTTACAACTCTGCAGGTTTGTGAATTGCAGTGCCCCTGAGCTCCATTTTTCAACTCGCTTTTTTGGGAGCTGGCCGCAAAAGCGCAGGATTGCCTCAGGCCCTATTGTGCTTCCAGGCGGCAGGCTGAGCCTGTGGTTAATTCTTCTTCCTGATGGGAAAATAGAGTGACCTGTGCCTGTCCCAACACCTAGAGCTAGTCTCTCATTGGCTCCCCCTCTTCCTGTTCATCCTCAGGACAAATTGCAAGCTGTACGGAATGGGAGGTTAAAGGTGCTGATTCTCCAAGGAGGGAGATTGCTAGTAAAGCGGCTGGAATGGCGAACCCGAGCACAAGGAGATGAGAAATGAGGTGCGTTTTAGAAACCTTTCCCGATCACACGGTGTACCACCTTCTGGGTTTCTCATGCATGTTTTCGAGGTAGGAAGATGCCCTTGAACCTGGACGTTTGGGACCCATGGGATGGGTAACAGGCAGTATTACTTTAAAGGCTCTGCGTTTGCTCCCCCAACCTCACCAAACCTCTCAGCCCCGAGAGTGTCCACCCTTATGTCTCCTCCAGCTGTCGGTCTAGATATGGTCAATCCAGGTTGCATCACAGCCCCTGAACGAATTTTGTAAGAATTTCTCTCTCTTTCACTGTCTTTGTTTCACGGGTTTTTAAAAGGAATTTATTTTTATAATGGGGTTTAGCTGCTTTTCACGGCTGTGTTTCTGCCGCTTTACAGCCACTTGACTCACTTCCAGAGAGATATCAATACATAGGTTTTAAGATTCTTACTAGTCAGATATATTCTTGTGCGGTGAATAGGGGGTGTTGAGTCCAGTTCACTGAGCAAGGAGTAGGTCTTTCTATTACATATTGGGTTTATGGAACGGTATCTGAGCTCATTTGAAACCCTTGTTTTATGCATCACCCCACCCCACCTTTCCCGTTAAGCAGCCATAGTGTGTTTTCTAAACGTGTGACTCTGTTCTGTTTTGTAATTCAGTTCAAGTGTAGCGGTTTTTACATTCCCTCTAAAAGTGATAGCTTATAATAAGTGTGTTTTTCTGTATGACTTATTTCACTTAGAATCGTCGTAGCTAAAGCCACTCATCATGGTGCTACTAGCCTTATGGCATTGATTTCATGGCTGAGTGATATTCCATTGTACATAAGGACCACCACTTCTTTATCCATTTTTCTCTTTCCTGGGATATTTAAGGTGTCACGAAGTGGAGGTTCTTGTCAACAGAGCAGCCCCAAACTTTGGGGTGCCTGTGTCTTGCTGATTTTTAGTTTTCCCAATTTATACGCCCATGAGTGGAAGTGCCCTATGCGCTCTAAGCTGTGTTTTTTCGATGCTTCAGGACACACCGTACACTTCTCCAGAGTGGCTGTTGGCAATTTACATCCCGCCCATCAGCATAGCAAGGCTCCCATTTCTCCATGGCCTGTTCTGCATTTCTGGTTTTGACACTTTTTTCCGCATGGCCCTTTTGACCGATGGGAAGCGAGACTTCTTTGTAGCGCTGATTTGCCTTTCCAGGTTGCTTGGTTGGCCAAAAAGGGCGTATGCGTTTTTTCCTGAATATATTCAGGAAAAAACGCATACGCCCTTTTTGGCCAAGGGCATCATTGTCAACGTTTTGCCCCTTTTCATGTGCTTTAAAGGCGATTCGAATCGACCTCCTGAAATCTGTTTCCTGCAATTCTGCCTTGCTTTCAGATCCTCTTCGTTGCCTTCCCTCAATATATTTGTGGACGAGAGTTATCATTTACAACTCTGCAGGTTTGTGAATTGCAGTGCCCCTGAGCTCCATTTTTCAACTCGCTTTTTTGGGAGCTGGCCGCAAAAGCGCAGGATCGCCTCAGGCCCTATTCTGGTTCCGGGCGGCAGGCTGAGCCTGTGCTTAATTCCTCTTCCTGATGGGAAAATAGAGTGACCTGTGCCTGTCCCAACACCTAGAGCTAGTCTCTCATTGGCTCCCCCTCTTCCCGTTCATCCTCAGGACAAATTGCAAGCTGTATGGAACGGGAGGTTAAAGGTGCTAATTTCCAAGGAGGGAGATTGCTAGTAAAGCGGCTGGAATGGCGAACCCGAGCACAAGGAGATGAGAAATGAGGTGCGTTTTAGAAACCTTTCCCGATCACACGGTGTACCACCTTCTGGGTTTCTAATGCATGTTTTCGAGGTAGGAAGATGCCCTTGAACCTGGAGATTTGGGACCCATGGGATGGGTAACAGGCAGTATTACTTTAAAGGCTCTGCGTTTGCTCCCCCAACCTCACCAAACCTCTCAGCCCCGAGAGTGTCCACCCTTATGTCTCCTCCAGCTGTCGGTCTAGATATGGTCAATCCAGGTTGCATCACAGCCCCTGAACGAATTTTGTAAGAATTTCTCTCTCTTTCACTGTGTTTGTTTCACGGGTTTTTAAAAGTAATTTATTTTTATAATGGGGTTTAGCTGTTTTTCACGGCTGTGTTTCTGCCGCTTTACAGCCACTTGACTCACTTCCAGAGAGATATCAATACATAGGTTTTAAGATTCTTACTAGTCAGATATATTCTTGTGCGGTGAATAGGGGGTGTTGAGTCCAGTTCATTGAGCAAGGAGTAGGTCTTTCTATTACATATGGGGTTTATGGAACGGTATCTGAGCTCATTTGAAAGCCTTGTTTTATGCATCACCCCACCCCACCTTTCCCGTTAAGAAGCCATAATGTGTTTTCTAAACGTGTGACTCTGTTCTGTCTTGTAATTCAGTTCAAGTGTAGCGGTTTTTACATTCCCTCTATAAGTGATAGCTTATAATAAGTGTGTTTTTCTGTATGACTTATTTCACTTAGAATCGTCGTGGCTAAAGCCACTCATCATGCTGCTACTAGCCTTATGACATTGATTTCATGGCTGAGTGATATTCCATTGTACATAAGGACCACCACTTCTTTACCCATTTTTCTCTTTCCTGGGATATTTAAGGTGTCACGAAGTGGAGGTTCTTGTCAACAGAGCAGCCCCAAACTTTGGGGTGCCTGTGTCTTGCTGATTTTTAGTTTTCCCAATTTATACGCCCATGAGTGGAAGTGCCCTATGCGCTCTAAGCTGTGTTTTTTCGATGTTTCAGGACACACCGTACACTTCTCCAGAGTGGCTGTTGGCAATTTACATCCCGCCCATCAGCGTAGCAAGGCTCCCATTTCTCCATGGCCTGTCCTGCATTTCTGGTTTTGACACTTTTTTCCGCATGGCCCTTTTGACCGATGGGAAGCGAGACTTCTTTGTAGCGCTGATTTGCCTTTCCAGGTTGCTTGGTTGGCCAAAAAGGGCGTATGCGTTTTTTCCTGAATATATTCAGGAAAAAACGCATACGCCCTTTTTGGCCAAGGGCATCATTGTCGACGTTTTGCCGCTTTTCATGTGCTTTAAAGGCGATTCGAATCGACCTCCTGAAATCTGTTTCCTGCAATTCTGCCTTGCTTTCAGATCCTCTTCGTTGCCTTCCCTCAATATATTTGTGGACGAGAGTTATCATTTATAACTCTGCAGGTTTGTGAATTGCAGTGCCCCTGAGCTCCATTTTTCAACTCGCTTTTTTGGGAGCTGGCCACAAAAGCGCAGGATTGCCTCAGGCCCTATTCTGCTTCCGGGCGGCAGGCTGAGCCTGTGGTTAATTCTTCTTCCTGATGGGAAAATAGAGTAACCTGTGCCTGTCCCAACACCTAGAGCTAGTCTCTCATTGGCTCCCCCTCTTCCCGTTCATCCTCAGGACAAATTGCAAGCTGTATGGAACGGGAGGTTAAAGGTGCTAATTTCCAAGGAGGGAGATTGCTAGTAAAGCGGCTGGAATGGCGAACCCGAGCACAAGGAGATGAGAAATGAGGTGCGTTTTAGAAACCTTTCCCGATCACACGGTGTACCACCTTCTGGGTTTCTCATGCATGTTTTCGAGGTAGGAAGATGCCCTTGAACCTGGAGATTTGGGACCCATGGGATGGGTAACAGGCAGTATTACTTTAAAGGCTCTGCGTTTGCTCCCCCAACCTCACCAAACCTCTCAGCCCCGAGAGTGTCCACCCTTATGTCTCCTCCAGCTGTGGGTCTAGATATGGTCAATCCAGGTTGCATCACAGCCCCTGAACGAATTTTGTAAGAATTTCTCTCTCTTTCACTGTGTTTGTTTCACGGGTTTTTAAAAGTAATTTATTTTTATAATGGGGTTTAGCTGTTTTTCACGGCTGTGTTTCTGCCGCTTTACAGCCACTTGACTCACTTCCAGAGAGATATCAATACATAGGTTTTAAGATTCTTACTAATCAGATATATTCTTGTGCGGTGAATAGGGGGTGTTGAGTCCAGTTCATTGAGCAAGGAGTAGGTCTTTCTATTACATATGGGGTTTATGGAACGGTATCTGAGCTCATTTGAAAGCCTTGTTTTATGCATCACCCCACCCCACCTTTCCCGTTAAGAAGCCATAATGTGTTTTCTAAACGTGTGACTCTGTTCTGTCTTGTAATTCAGTTCAAGTGTAGCGGTTTTTACATTCCCTCTATAAGTGATAGCTTATAATAAGTGTGTTTTTCTGTATGACTTATTTCACTTAGAATCGTCGTGGCTAAAGCCACTCATCATGCTGCTACTAGCCTTATGACATTGATTTCATGGCTGAGTGATATTCCATTGTACATAAGGACCACCACTTCTTTATCCATTTTTCTCTTTCCTGGGATATTTAAGGTGTCACGAAGTGGAGGTTCTTGTCAACAGAGCAGCCCCAAACTTTGGGGTGCCTGTGTCTTGCTGATTTTTAGTTTTCCCAATTTATACGCCCATGAGTGGAAGTGCCCTATGCGCTCTAAGCTGTGTTTTTTCGATGTTTCAGGACACACCGTACACTTCTCCAGAGTGGCTGTTGGCAATTTACATCCCGCCCATCAGCGTAGCAAGGCTCCCATTTCTCCATGGCCTGTTCTGCATTTCTGGTTTTGACACTTTTTTCCGCATGGCCCTTTTGACCGATGGGAAGCGAGACTTCTTTGTAGCGCTGATTTGACTTTCCAGGTTGCTTGGTTGGCCGAAAAGGGCGTATGCGTTTTTTCCTGAATATATTCAGGAAAAAACGCATACGCCCTTTTTGGCCAAGGGCATCATTGTCGACGTTTTGCCGCTTTTCATGTGCTTTAAAGGCGATTCGAATCGACCTCCTGAAATCTGTTTCCTGCAATTCTGCCTTGCTTTCAGATCCTCTTCGTTGCCTTCCCTCAATATATTTGTGGACGAGAGTTACCATTTACAACTCTGCAGGTTTGTGAATTGCAGTGCCCCTGAGCTCCATTTTTCAACTCGCTTTTTTGGGAGCTGGCCGCAAAAGCGCAGGATTGCCTCAGGCCCTATTGTGCTTCCAGGCGGCAGGCTGAGCCTGTGGTTAATTCTTCTTCCTGATGGGAAAATAGAGTGACCTGTGCCTGTCCCAACACCTAGAGCTAGTCTCTCATTGGCTCCCCCTCTTCCCGTTCATCCTTAGGACAAATTGCAAGCTGTACGGAATGGGAGGTTAAAGGTGCTGATTCTCCAAGGAGGGAGATTGCTAGTAAAGCGGCTGGAATGGCGAACCCGAGCACAAGGAGATGAGAAATGAGGTGCGTTTTAGAAACCTTTCCCGATCACACGGTGTACCACCTTCTGGGTTTCTCATGCATGTTTTCGAGGTAGGAAGATGCCCTTGAACCTGGACGTTTGGGACCCATGGGATGGGTAACAGGCAGTATTACTTTAAAGGCTCTGCGTTTGCTCCCCCAACCTCACCAAACCTCTCAGCCCCGAGAGTGTCCACCCTTATGTCTCCTCCAGCTCTCGGTCTAGATATGGTCAATCCAGGTTGCATCACAGCCCCTGAACGAATTTTGTAAGAATTTCTCTCTCTTTCACTGTCTTTGTTTCACGGGTTTTTAAAAGGAATTTATTTTTATAATGGGGTTTAGCTGCTTTTCACGGCTGTGTTTCTGCCGCTTTACAGCCACTTGACTCACTTCCAGAGAGATATCAATACATAGGTTTTAAGATTCTTACTAGTCAGATATATTCTTGTGCGGTGAATAGGGGGTGTTGAGTCCAGTTCATTGAGCAAGGAGTAGGTCTTTCTATTACATATGGGGTTTATGGAATGGTATCTGAGTTCATTTGAAAGCCTTGTTTTATGCATCACCCCACCCCACCTTTCCCGTTAAGAAGCCATAATGTGTTTTCTAAACGTGTGACTCTGTTCTGTCTTGTAATTCAGTTCAAGTGTAGCGGTTTTTACATTCCCTCTATAAGTGATAGCTTATAATAAGTGTGTTTTTCTGTATGACTTATTTCACTTAGAATCGTCGTGGCTAAAGCCACTCATCATGCTGCTACTAGCCTTATGACATTGATTTCATGGCTGAGTGATATTCCATTGTACATAAGGACCACCACTTCTTTATCCATTTTTCTCTTTCCTGGGATATTTAAGGTGTCACGAAGTGGAGGTTCTTGTCAACAGAGCAGCCCCAAACTTTGGGGTGCCTGTGTCTTGCTGATTTTTAGTTTTCCCAATTTATACGCCCATGAGTGGAAGTGCCCTATGCGCTCTAAGCTGTGTTTTTTCGATGTTTCAGGACACACCGTACACTTCTCCAGAGTGGCTCTTGGCAATTTACATCCCGCCCATCAGCGTAGCAAGGCTCCCATTTCTCCATGGCCTGTCCTGCATTTCTGGTTTTGACACTTTTTTCCGCATGGCCCTTTTGACCGATGGGAAGCGAGACTTCTTTGTAGCGCTGATTTGCCTTTCCAGGTTGCTTGGTTGGCCAAAAAGGGCGTATGCGTTTTTTCCTGAATATATTCAGGAAAAAACGCATACGCCCTTTTTGGCCAAGGGCATCATTGTCGACGTTTTGCCGCTTTTCATGTGCTTTAAAGGCGATTCGAATCGACCTCCTGAAATCTGTTTCCTGCAATTCTGCCTTGCTTTCAGATCCTCTTCGTTGCCTTCCCTCAATATATTTGTGGACGAGAGTTATCATTTATAACTCTGCAGGTTTGTGAATTGCAGTGCCCCTGAGCTCCATTTTTCAACTCGCTTTTTTGGGAGCTGGCCACAAAAGCGCAGGATTGCCTCAGGCCCTATTCTGCTTCCCAGCGGCAGGCTGAGCCTGTGGTTAATTCTTCTTCCTGATGGGAAAATAGAGTAACCTGTGCCTGTCCCAACACCTAGAGCTAGTCTCTCATTGGCTCCCCCTCTTCCCGTTCATCCTCAGGACATATTGCAAGCTGTATGGAATGGGAGGTTAAAGGTGCTGATTCTCCAAGGAGGGAGATTGCTAGTAAAGCGGCTGGAATGGCGAACCCGAGCACAAGGAGATGAGAAATGAGGTGCGTTTTAGAAACCTTTCCCGATCACACGGTGTACCACCTTCTGGGTTTCTCATGCATGTTTTCGAGGTAGGAAGATGCCCTTGAACCTGGACGTTTGGGACCCATGGGATGGGTAACAGGCAGTATTACTTTAAAGGCTCTGCGTTTGCTCCCCCAACCTCACCAAACCTCTCAGCCCCGAGAGTGTCCACCCTTATGTCTCCTCCAGCTGTCGGTCTAGATATGGTCAATCCAGGTTGCATCACAGCCCCTGAACGAATTTTGTAAGAATTTCTCTCTCTTTCACTGTCTTTGTTTCACGGGTTTTTAAAAGGAATTTATTTTTATAATGGGGTTTAGCTGCTTTTCACGGCTGTGTTTCTGCCGCTTTACAGCCACTTGACTCACTTCCAGAGAGATATCAATACATAGGTTTTAAGATTCTTACTAGTCAGATATATTCTTGTGCGGTGAATAGGGGGTGTTGAGTCCAGTTCACTGAGCAAGGAGTAGGTCTTTCTATTACATATGGGGTTTATGGAACGGTATCTGAGCTCATTTGAAACCCTTGTTTTATGCATCACCCCACCCCACCTTTCCCGTTAAGCAGCCATAATGTGTTTTCTAAACGTGTGACTCTGTTCTGTTTTGTAATTCAGTTCAAGTGTAGCGGTTTTTACATTCCCTCTATAAGTGATAGCTTATAATAAGTGTGTTTTTCTGTATGACTTATTTCACTTAGAATCGTCGTAGCTAAAGCCACTCATCATGCTGCTACTAGCCTTATGACATTGATTTCATGGCTGAGGGATATTCCATTGTACATAAGGACCACCACTTCTTTATCCATTTTTCTCTTTCCTGGGATATTTAAGGTGTCACGAAGTGGAGGTTCTTGTCAACAGAGCAGCCCCAAACTTTGGGGTGCCTGTGTCTTGCTGATTTTTAGTTTTCCCAATTTATACGCCCATGAGTGGAAGTGCCCTATGCGCTCTAAGCTGTGCTTTTTCGATGTTTCAGGACACACCGTACACTTCTCCAGAGTGGCTGTTGGCAATTTACATCCCGCCCATCAGCGTAGCAAGGCTCCCATTTCTCCATGGCCTGTTCTGCATTTCTGGTTTTGACACTTTTTTCCGCATGGCCCTTTTGACCAATGGGAAGCGAGACTTCTTTGTAGCGCTGATTTGACTTTCCAGGTTGCTTGGTTGGCCGAAAAGGGCGTATGCGTTTTTTCCTGAATATATTCAGGAAAAAACGCATACGCCCTTTTTGGCCAAGGGCATCATTGTCGACGTTTTGCCGCTTTTCATGTGCTTTAAAGGCGATTCGAATCGACCTCCTGAAATCTGTTTCCTGCAATTCTGCCTTGCTTTCAGATCCTCTTCGTTGCCTTCCCTCAATATATTTGTGGACGAGAGTTACCATTTACAACTCTGCAGGTTTGTGAATTGCAGTGCCCCTGAGCTCCATTTTTCAACTCGCTTTTTTGGGAGCTGGCCGCAAAAGCGCAGGATTGCCTCAGGCCCTATTGTGCTTCCAGGCGGCAGGCTGAGCCTGTGGTTAATTCTTCTTCCTGATGGGAAAATAGAGTGACCTGTGCCTGTCCCAACACCTAGAGCTAGTCTCTCATTGGCTCCCCCTCTTCCCGTTCATCCTTAGGACAAATTGCAAGCTGTACGGAATGGGAGGTTAAAGGTGCTGATTCTCCAAGGAGGGAGATTGCTAGTAAAGCGGCTGGAATGGCGAACCCGAGCACAAGGAGATGAGAAATGAGGTGCGTTTTAGAAACCTTTCCCGATCACACGGTGTACCACCTTCTGGGTTTCTCATGCATGTTTTCGAGGTAGGAAGATGCCCTTGAACCTGGACGTTTGGGACCCATGGGATGGGTAACAGGCAGTATTACTTTAAAGGCTCTGCGTTTGCTCCCCCAACCTCACCAAACCTCTCAGCCCCGAGAGTGTCCACCCTTATGTCTCCTCCAGCTGTCGGTCTAGATATGGTCAATCCAGGTTGCATCACAGCCCCTGAACGAATTTTGTAAGAATTTCTCTCTCTTTCACTGTCTTTGTTTCACGGGTTTTTAAAAGGAATTTATTTTTATAATGGGGTTTAGCTGCTTTTCACGGCTGTGTTTCTGCCGCTTTACAGCCACTTGACTCACTTCCAGAGAGATATCAATACATAGGTTTTAAGATTCTTACTAGTCAGATATATTCTTGTGCGGTGAATAGGGGGTGTTGAGTCCAGTTCATTGAGCAAGGAGTAGGTCTTTCTATTACATATGGGGTTTATGGAATGGTATCTGAGCTCATTTTAAAGCCTTGTTTTATGCATCACCCCACCCCACCTTTCCCGTTAAGAAGCCATAATGTGTTTTCTAAACGTGTGACTCTGTTCTGTCTTGTAATTCAGTTCAAGTGTAGCGGTTTTTACATTCCCTCTATAAGTGATAGCTTATAATAAGTGTGTTTTTCTGTATGACTTATTTCACTTAGAATCGTCGTGGCTAAAGCCACTCATCATGCTGCTACTAGCCTTATGACATTGATTTCATGGCTGAGTGATATTCCATTGTACATAAGGACCACCACTTCTTTATCCATTTTTCTCTTTCCTGGGATATTTAAGGTGTCACGAAGTGGAGGTTCTTGTCAACAGAGCAGCCCCAAACTTTGGGGTGCCTGTGTCTTGCTGATTTTTAGTTTTCCCAATTTATACGCCCATGAGTGGAAGTGCCCTATGCGCTCTAAGCTGTGTTTTTTCGATGTTTCAGGACACACCGTACACTTCTCCAGAGTGGCTCTTGGCAATTTACATCCCGCCCATCAGCGTAGCAAGGCTCCCATTTCTCCATGGCCTGTCCTGCATTTCTGGTTTTGACACTTTTTTCCGCATGGCCCTTTTGACCGATGGGAAGCGAGACTTCTTTGTAGCGCTGATTTGCCTTTCCAGGTTGCTTGGTTGGCCAAAAAGGGCGTATGCGTTTTTTCCTGAATATATTCAGGAAAAAACGCATACGCCCTTTTTGGCCAAGGGCATCATTGTCGACGTTTTGCCGCTTTTCATGTGCTTTAAAGGCGATTCGAATCGACCTCCTGAAATCTGTTTCCTGCAATTCTGCCTTGCTTTCAGATCCTCTTCGTTGCCTTCCCTCAATATATTTGTGGACGAGAGTTATCATTTATAACTCTGCAGGTTTGTGAATTGCAGTGCCCCTGAGCTCCATTTTTCAACTCGCTTTTTTGGGAGCTGGCCACAAAAGCGCAGGATTGCCTCAGGCCCTATTCTGCTTCCCGGCGGCAGGCTGAGCCTGTGGTTAATTCTTCTTCCTGATGGGAAAATAGAGTAACCTGTGCCTGTCCCAACACCTAGAGCTAGTCTCTCATTGGCTCCCCCTCTTCCCGTTCATCCTCAGGACAAATTGCAAGCTGTACGGAATGGGAGGTTAAAGGTGCTGATTCTCCAAGGAGGGAGATTGCTAGTAAAGCGGCTGGAATGGCGAACCCGAGCACAAGGAGATGAGAAATGAGGTGCGTTTTAGAAACCTTTCCCGATCACACGGTGTACCACCTTCTGGGTTTCTCATGCATGTTTTCGAGGTAGGAAGATGCCCTTGAACCTGGACGTTTGGGACCCATGGGATGGGTAACAGGCAGTATTACTTTAAAGGCTCTGCGTTTGCTCCCCCAACCTCACCAATCCTCTCAGCCCCGAGAGTGTCCACCCTTATGTCTCCTCCAGCTGTCGGTCTAGATATGGTCAATCCAGGTTGCATCACAGCCCCTGAACGAATTTTGTAAGAATTTCTCTCTCTTTCACTGTCTTTGTTTCACGGGTTTTTAAAAGGAATTTATTTTTATAATGGGGTTTAGCTGCTTTTCACGGCTGTGTTTCTGCCGCTTTACAGCCACTTGACTCACTTCCAGAGAGATATCAATACATAGGTTTTAAGATTCTTACTAGTCAGATATATTCTTGTGCGGTGAATAGGGGGTGTTGAGTCCAGTTCACTGAGCAAGGAGTAGGTCTTTCTATTACATATGGGGTTTATGGAACGGTATCTGAGCTCATTTGAAACCCTTGTTTTATGCATCACCCCACCCCACCTTTCCCGTTAAGCAGCCATAATGTGTTTTCTAAACGTGTGACTCTGTTCTGTTTTGTAATTCAGTTCAAGTGTAGCGGTTTTTACATTCCCTCTATAAGTGATAGCTTATAATAAGTGTGTTTTTCTGTATGACTTATTTCACTTAGAATCGTCGTAGCTAAAGCCACTCATCATGCTGCTACTAGCCTTATGACATTGATTTCATGGCTGAGGGATATTCCATTGTACATAAGGACCACCACTTCTTTATCCATTTTTCTCTTTCCTGGGATATTTAAGGTGTCACGAAGTGGAGGTTCTTGTCAACAGAGCAGCCCCAAACTTTGGGGTGCCTGTGTCTTGCTGATTTTTAGTTTTCCCAATTTATACGCCCATGAGTGGAAGTGCCCTATGCGCTCTAAGCTGTGCTTTTTCGATGTTTCAGGACACACCGTACACTTCTCCAGAGTGGCTGTTGGCAATTTACATCCCGCCCATCAGCGTAGCAAGGCTCCCATTTCTCCATGGCCTGTTCTGCATTTCTGGTTTTGACACTTTTTTCCGCATGGCCCTTTTGACCAATGGGAAGCGAGACTTCTTTGTAGCGCTGATTTGACTTTCCAGGTTGCTTGGTTGGCCGAAAAGGGCGTATGCGTTTTTTCCTGAATATATTCAGGAAAAAACGCATACGCCCTTTTTGGCCAAGGGCATCATTGTCGACGTTTTGCCGCTTTTCATGTGCTTTAAAGGCGATTCGAATCGACCTCCTGAAATCTGTTTCCTGCAATTCTGCCTTGCTTTCAGATGCTCTTCGTTGCCTTCCCTCAATATATTTGTGGACGAGAGTTACCATTTACAACTCTGCAGGTTTGTGAATTGCAGTGCCCCTGAGCTCCATTTTTCAACTCGCTTTTTTGGGAGCTGGCCGCAAAAGCGCAGGATTGCCTCAGGCCCTATTGTGCTTCCAGGCGGCAGGCTGAGCCTGTGGTTAATTCTTCTTCCTGATGGGAAAATAGAGTGACCTGTGCCTGTCCCAACACCTAGAGCTAGTCTCTCATTGGCTCCCCCTCTTCCTGTTCATCCTCAGGACAAATTGCAAGCTGTACGGAATGGGAGGTTAAAGGTGCTGATTCTCCAAGGAGGGAGATTGCTAGTAAAGCGGCTGGAATGGCGAACCCGAGCACAAGGAGATGAGAAATGAGGTGCGTTTTAGAAACCTTTCCCGATCACACGGTGTACCACCTTCTGGGTTTCTCATGCATGTTTTCGAGGTAGGAAGATGCCCTTGAACCTGGACGTTTGGGACCCATGGGATGGGTAACAGGCAGTATTACTTTAAAGGCTCTGCGTTTGCTCCCCCAACCTCACCAAACCTCTCAGCCCCGAGAGTGTCCACCCTTATGTCTCCTCCAGCTGTCGGTCTAGATATGGTCAATCCAGGTTGCATCACAGCCCCTGAACGAATTTTGTAAGAATTTCTCTCTCTTTCACTGTCTTTGTTTCACGGGTTTTTAAAAGGAATTTATTTTTATAATGGGGTTTAGCTGCTTTTCACGGCTGTGTTTCTGCCGCTTTACAGCCACTTGACTCACTTCCAGAGAGATATCAATACATAGGTTTTAAGATTCTTACTAGTCAGATATATTCTTGTGCGGTGAATAGGGGGTGTTGAGTCCAGTTCACTGAGCAAGGAGTAGGTCTTTCTATTACATATTGGGTTTATGGAACGGTATCTGAGCTCATTTGAAACCCTTGTTTTATGCATCACCCCACCCCACCTTTCCCGTTAAGCAGCCATAGTGTGTTTTCTAAACGTGTGACTCTGTTCTGTTTTGTAATTCAGTTCAAGTGTAGCGGTTTTTACATTCCCTCTAAAAGTGATAGCTTATAATAAGTGTGTTTTTCTGTATGACTTATTTCACATAGAATCGTCGTAGCTAAAGCCACTCATCATGGTGCTACTAGCCTTATGGCATTGATTTCATGGCTGAGTGATATTCCATTGTACATAAGGACCACCACTTCTTTATCCATTTTTCTCTTTCCTGGGATATTTAAGGTGTCACGAAGTGGAGGTTCTTGTCAACAGAGCAGCCCCAAACTTTGGGGTGCCTGTGTCTTGCTGATTTTTAGTTTTCCCAATTTATACGCCCATGAGTGGAAGTGCCCTATGCGCTCTAAGCTGTGTTTTTTCGATGCTTCAGGACACACCGTACACTTCTCCAGAGTGGCTGTTGGCAATTTACATCCCGCCCATCAGCATAGCAAGGCTCCCATTTCTCCATGGCCTGTTCTGCATTTCTGGTTTTGACACTTTTTTCCGCATGGCCCTTTTGACCGATGGGAAGCGAGACTTCTTTGTAGCGCTGATTTGCCTTTCCAGGTTGCTTGGTTGGCCAAAAAGGGCGTATGCGTTTTTTCCTGAATATATTCAGGAAAAAACGCATACGCCCTTTTTGGCCAAGGGCATCATTGTCAACGTTTTGCCCCTTTTCATGTGCTTTAAAGGCGATTCGAATCGACCTCCTGAAATCTGTTTCCTGCAATTCTGCCTTGCTTTCAGATCCTCTTCGTTGCCTTCCCTCAATATATTTGTGGACGAGAGTTATCATTTACAACTCTGCAGGTTTGTGAATTGCAGTGCCCCTGAGCTCCATTTTTCAACTCGCTTTTTTGGGAGCTGGCCGCAAAAGCGCAGGATTGCCTCAGGCCCTATTGTGCTTCCAGGCGGCAGGCTGAGCCTGTGGTTAATTCTTCTTCCTGATGGGAAAATAGAGTGACCTGTGCCTGTCCCAACACCTAGAGCTAGTCTCTCATTGGCTCCCCCTCTTCCTGTTCATCCTCAGGACAAATTGCAAGCTGTACGGAATGGGAGGTTAAAGGTGCTGATTCTCCAAGGAGGGAGATTGCTAGTAAAGCGGCTGGAATGGCGAACCCGAGCACAAGGAGATGAGAAATGAGGTGCGTTTTAGAAACCTTTCCCGATCACACGGTGTACCACCTTCTGGGTTTCTCATGCATGTTTTCGAGGTAGGAAGATGCCCTTGAACCTGGACGTTTGGGACCCATGGGATGGGTAACAGGCAGTATTACTTTAAAGGCTCTGCGTTTGCTCCCCCAACCTCACCAAACCTCTCAGCCCCGAGAGTGTCCACCCTTATGTCTCCTCCAGCTGTCGGTCTAGATATGGTCAATCCAGGTTGCATCACAGCCCCTGAACGAATTTTGTAAGAATTTCTCTCTCTTTCACTGTCTTTGTTTCACGGGTTTTTAAAAGGAATTTATTTTTATAATGGGGTTTAGCTGCTTTTCACGGCTGTGTTTCTGCCGCTTTACAGCCACTTGACTCACTTCCAGAGAGATATCAATACATAGGTTTTAAGATTCTTACTAGTCAGATATATTCTTGTGCGGTGAATAGGGGGTGTTGAGTCCAGTTCACTGAGCAAGGAGTAGGTCTTTCTATTACATATTGGGTTTATGGAACGGTATCTGAGCTCATTTGAAACCCTTGTTTTATGCATCACCCCACCCCACCTTTCCCGTTAAGCAGCCATAGTGTGTTTTCTAAACGTGTGACTCTGTTCTGTTTTGTAATTCAGTTCAAGTGTAGCGGTTTTTACATTCCCTCTATAAGTGATAGCTTATAATAAGTGTGTTTTTCTGTATGACTTATTTCACATAGAATCGTCGTAGCTAAAGCCACTCATCATGCTGCTACTAGCCTTATGACATTGATTTCATGGCTGAGTGATATTCCATTGTACATAAGGACCACCACTTCTTTATCCATTTTTCTCTTTCCTGGGATATTTAAGGTGTCACGAAGTGGAGGTTCTTGTCAACAGAGCAGCCCCAAACTTTGGGGTGCCTGTGTCTTGCTGATTTTTAGTTTTCCCAATTTATACGCCCATGAGTGGAAGTGCCCTATGCGCTCTAAGCTGTGCTTTTTCGATGTTTCAGGACACACCGTACACTTCTCCAGAGTGGCTGTTGGCAATTTACATCCTGCCCATCAGCGTAGCAAGGCTCCCATTTCTCCATGGCCTGTTCTGCATTTCTGGTTTTGACACTTTTTTCCGCATGGCCCTTTTTACCGATGGGAAGCGAGACTTCTTTGTAGCGCTGATTTGCTTTTCCAGGTTGCTTGGTTGGCCAAAAAGGGCGTATGCGTTTTTTCCTGAATATATTCAGGAAAAAACGCATACGCCCTTTTTGGCCAAGGGCATCATTGTCGACGTTTTGCCGCTTTTCATGTGCTTTAAAGGCGATTCGAATCGACCTCCTGAAATCTGTTTCCTGCAATTCTGCCTTGCTTTCAGATCCTCTTCGTTGCCTTCCCTCAATATATTTGTGGACGAGAGTTATCATTTATAACTCTGCAGGTTTGTGAATTGCAGTGCCCCTGAGCTCCATTTTTCAACTCGCTTTTTTGGGAGCTGGCCGCAAAAGCGCAGGATCGCCTCAGGCCCTATTCTGGTTCCGGGCGGCAGGCTGAGCCTGTGCTTAATTCCTCTTCCTGATGGGAAAATAGAGTGACCTGTGCCTGTCCCAACACCTAGAGCTAGTCTCTCATTGGCTCCCCCTCTTCCCGTTCATCCTCAGGACAAATTGCAAGCTGTATGGAACGGGAGGTTAAAGGTGCTAATTTCCAAGGAGGGAGATTGCTAGTAAAGCGGCTGGAATGGCGAACCCGAGCACAAGGAGATGAGAAATGAGGTGCGTTTTAGAAACCTTTCCCGATCACACGGTGTACCACCTTCTGGGTTTCTAATGCATGTTTTCGAGGTAGGAAGATGCCCTTGAACCTGGAGATTTGGGACCCATGGGATGGGTAACAGGCAGTATTACTTTAAAGGCTCTGCGTTTGCTCCCCCAACCTCACCAAACCTCTCAGCCCCGAGAGTGTCCACCCTTATGTCTCCTCCAGCTGTGGGTCTAGATATGGTCAATCCAGGTTGCATCACAGCCCCTGAACGAATTTTGTAAGAATTTCTCTCTCTTTCACTGTCTTTGTTTCACGGGTTTTTAAAAGGAATTTATTTTTATAATGGGGTTTAGCTGTTTTTCACGGCTGTGTTTCTGCCGCTTTACAGCCACTTGACTCACTTCCAGAGAGATATCAATACATAGGTTTTAAGATTCTTACTAATCAGATATATTCTTGTGCGGTGAATAGGGGGTGTTGAGTCCAGTTCATTGAGCAAGGAGTAGGTCTTTCTATTACATATGGGGTTTATGGAACGGTATCTGAGCTCATTTGAAAGCCTTGTTTTATGCATCACCCCACCCCACCTTTCCCGTTAAGAAGCCATAATGTGTTTTCTAAACGTGTGACTCTGTTCTGTCTTGTAATTCAGTTCAAGTGTAGCGGTTTTTACATTCCCTCTATAAGTGATAGCTTATAATAAGTGTGTTTTTCTGTATGACTTATTTCACTTAGAATCGTCGTGGCTAAAGCCACTCATCATGCTGCTACTAGCCTTATGACATTGATTTCATGGCTGAGTGATATTCCATTGTACATAAGGACCACCACTTCTTTATCCATTTTTCTCTTTCCTGGGATATTTAAGGTGTCACGAAGTGGAGGTTCTTGTCAACAGAGCAGCCCCAAACTTTGGGGTGCCTGTGTCTTGCTGATTTTTAGTTTTCCCAATTTATACGCCCATGAGTGGAAGTGCCCTATGCGCTCTAAGCTGTGCTTTTTCGATGTTTCAGGACACACCGTACACTTCTCCAGAGTGGCTGTTGGCAATTTACATCCCGCCCATCAGCGTAGCAAGGCTCCCATTTCTCCATGGCCTGTTCTGCATTTCTGGTTTTGACACTTTTTTCCGCATGGCCCTTTTGACCGATGGGAAGCGAGACTTCTTTGTAGCGCTGATTTGCCTTTCCAGGTTGCTTGGTTGGCCGAAAAGGGCGTATGAGTTTTTTCCTGAATATATTCAGGAAAAAACGCATACGCCCTTTTTGGCCAAGGGCATCATTGTCGACGTTTTGCCGCTTTTCATGTGCTTTAAAGGCGATTCGAATCGACCTCCTGAAATCTGTTTCCTGCAATTCTGCCTTGCTTTCAGATCCTCTTCGTTGCCTTCCCTCAATATATTTGTGGACGAGAGTTACCATTTACAACTCTGCAGGTTTGTGAATTGCAGTGCCCCTGAGCTCCATTTTTCAACTCGCTTTTTTGGGAGCTGGCCGCAAAAGCGCAGGATTGCCTCAGGCCCTATTGTGCTTCCAGGCGGCAGGCTGAGCCTGTGGTTAATTCTTCTTCCTGATGGGAAAATAGAGTGACCTGTGCCTGTCCCAACACCTAGAGCTAGTCTCTCATTGGCTCCCCCTCTTCCCGTTCATCCTCAGGACAAATTGCAAGCTGTACGGAATGGGAGGTTAAAGGTGCTGATTCTCCAAGGAGGGAGATTGCTAGTAAAGCGGCTGGAATGGCGAACCCGAGCACAAGGAGATGAGAAATGCGGTGCGTTTTAGAAACCTTTCCCGATCACACGGTGTACCACCTTCTGGGTTTCTCATGCATGTTTTCGAGGTAGGAAGATGCCCTTGAACCTGGACGTTTGGGACCCATGGGATGGGTAACAGGCAGTATTACTTTAAAGGCTCTGCGTTTGCTCCCCCAACCTCACCAAACCTCTCAGCCCCGAGAGTGTCCACCCTTATGTCTCCTCCAGCTGTCGGTCTAGATATGGTCAATCCAGGTTGCATCACAGCCCCTGAACGAATTTTGTAAGAATTTCTCTCTCTTTCACTGTCTTTGTTTCACGGGTTTTTAAAAGGAATTTATTTTTATAATGGGGTTTAGCTGCTTTTCACGGCTGTGTTTCTGCCGCTTTACAGCCACTTGACTCACTTCCAGAGAGATATCAATACATAGGTTTTAAGATTCTTACTAGTCAGATATATTCTTGTGCGGTGAATAGGGGGTGTTGAGTCCAGTTCACTGAGCAAGGAGTAGGTCTTTCTATTACATATGGGGTTTATGGAACGGTATCTGAGCTCATTTGAAAGCCTTGTTTTATGCATCACCCCACCCCACCTTTCCCGTTAAGAAGCCATAATGTGTTTTCTAAACGTGTGACTCTGTTCTGTCTTGTAATTCAGTTCAAGTGTAGCGGTTTTTACATTCCCTCTATAAGTGATAGCTTATAATAAGTGTGTTTTTCTGTATGACTTATTTCACTTAGAATCGTCGTGGCTAAAGCCACTCATCATGCTGCTACTAGCCTTATGACATTGATTTCATGGCTGAGTGATATTCCATTGTACATAAGGACCACCACTTCTTTATCCATTTTTCTCTTTCCTGGGATATTTAAGGTGTCACGAAGTGGAGGTTCTTGTCAACAGAGCAGCCCCAAACTTTGGGGTGCCTGTGTCTTGCTGATTTTTAGTTTTCCCAATTTATACGCCCATGAGTGGAAGTGCCCTATGCGCTCTAAGCTGTGCTTTTTCGATGTTTCAGGACACACCGTACACTTCTCCAGAGTGGCTGTTGGCAATTTACATCCCGCCCATCAGCGTAGCAAGGCTCCCATTTCTCCATGGCCTGTTCTGCATTTCTGGTTTTGACACTTTTTTCCGCATGGCCCTTTTGACCGATGGGAAGCGAGACTTCTTTGTAGCGCTGATTTGACTTTCCAGGTTGCTTGGTTGGCCGAAAAGGGCGTATGCGTTTTTTCCTGAATATATTCAGGAAAAAACGCATACGCCCTTTTTGGCCAAGGGCATCATTGTCGACGTTTTGCCGCTTTTCATGTGCTTTAAAGGCGATTCGAATCGACCTCCTGAAATCTGTTTCCTGCAATTCTGCCTTGCTTTCAGATCCTCTTCGTTGCCTTCCCTCAATATATTTGTGGACGAGAGTTACCATTTACAACTCTGCAGGTTTGTGAATTGCAGTGCCCCTGAGCTCCATTTTTCAACTCGCTTTTTTGGGAGCTGGCCGCAAAAGCGCAGGATTGCCTCAGGCCCTATTGTGCTTCCAGGCGGCAGGCTGAGCCTGTGGTTAATTCTTCTTCCTGATGGGAAAATAGAGTGACCTGTGCCTGTCCCAACACCTAGAGCTAGTCTCTCATTGGCTCCCCCTCTTCCCGTTCATCCTCAGGACAAATTGCAAGCTGTACGGAATGGGAGGTTAAAGGTGCTGATTCTCCAAGGAGGGAGATTGCTAGTAAAGCGGCTGGAATGGCGAACCCGAGCACAAGGAGATGAGAAATGCGGTGCGTTTTAGAAACCTTTCCCGATCACACGGTGTACCACCTTCTGGGTTTCTCATGCATGTTTTCGAGGTAGGAAGATGCCCTTGAACCTGGACGTTTGGGACCCATGGGATGGGTAACAGGCAGTATTACTTTAAAGGCTCTGCGTTTGCTCCCCCAACCTCACCAAACCTCTCAGCCCCGAGAGTGTCCACCCTTATGTCTCCTCCAGCTGTCGGTCTAGATATGGTCAATCCAGGTTGCATCACAGCCCCTGAACGAATTTTGTAAGAATTTCTCTCTCTTTCACTGTCTTTGTTTCACGGGTTTTTAAAAGGAATTTATTTTTATAATGGGGTTTAGCTGCTTTTCACGGCTGTGTTTCTGCCGCTTTACAGCCACTTGACTCACTTCCAGAGAGATATCAATACATAGGTTTTAAGATTCTTACTAGTCAGATATATTCTTGTGCGGTGAATAGGGGGTGTTGAGTCCAGTTCACTGAGCAAGGAGTAGGTCTTTCTATTACATATTGGGTTTATGGAACGGTATCTGAGCTCATTTGAAACCCTTGTTTTATGCATCACCCCACCCCACCTTTCCCGTTAAGCAGCCATACTGTGTTTTCTAAACGTGTGACTCTGTTCTGTTTTGTAATTCAGTTCAAGTGTAGCGGTTTTTACATTCCCTCTATAAGTGATAGCTTATAATAAGTGTGTTTTTCTGTATGACTTATTTCACATAGAATCGTCGTAGCTAAAGCCACTCATCATGTTGCTACTAGCCTTATGGCATTGATTTCATGGCTGAGTGATATTCCATTGTACATAAGGACCACCACTTCTTTATCCATTTTTCTCTTTCCTGGGATATTTAAGGTGTCACGAAGTGGAGGTTCTTGTCAACAGAGCAGCCCCAAACTTTGGGGTGCCTGTGTCTTGCTGATTTTTAGTTTTCCCAATTTATACGCCCATGAGTGGAAGTGCCCTATGCGCTCTAAGCTGTGTTTTTTCAATGCTTCAGGACACACCGTACACTTCTCCAGAGTGGCTGTTGGCAATTTACATCCCGCCCATCAGCGTAGCAAGGCTCCCATTTCTCCATGGCCTGTTCTGCATTTCTGGTTTTGACACTTTTTTCCGCATGGCCCTTTTGACCGATGGGAAGCGAGACTTCTTTGTAGCGCTGATTTGCCTTTCCAGGTTGCTTGGTTGGCCAAAAAGGGCGTATGCGTTTTTTCCTGAATATATTCAGGAAAAAACGCATACGCCCTTTTTGGCCAAGGGCATCATTGTCGACGTTTTGCCGCTTTTCATGTGCTTTAAAGGCGATTCGAATCGACCTCCTGAAATCTGTTTCCTGCAATTCTGCCTTGCTTTCAGATCCTCTTCGTTGCCTTCCCTCAATATATTTGTGGACGAGAGTTATCATTTATAACTCTGCAGGTTTGTGAATTGCAGTGCCCCTGAGCTCCATTTTTCAACTCGCTTTT
The DNA here is from genome assembly GCF_028023285.1 of Balaenoptera ricei. NCBI lineage: Eukaryota > Metazoa > Chordata > Mammalia > Artiodactyla > Balaenopteridae > Balaenoptera > Balaenoptera ricei. The sequence goes on from NW_026777795.1 coordinate 35,418, forward strand.
TTGGGAGCTGGCCGCAAAAGCGCAGGATCGCCTCAGGCCCTATTCTGCTTCCGGGCGGCAGGCTGAGCCTGTGCTTAATTCCTCTTCCTGATGGGAAAATAGAGTGACCTGTGCCTGTCCCAACACCTAGAGCTAGTCTCTCATTGGCTCCCCCTCTTCCCGTTCATCCTCAGGACAAATTGCAAGCTGTATGGAATGGGAGGTTAAAGGTGCTAATTTCCAAGGAGGGAGATTGCTAGTAAAGCGGCTGGAATGGCGAACCCGAGCACAAGGAGATGAGAAATGAGGTGCGTTTTAGAAACCTTTCCCGATCACACGGTGTACCACCTTCTGGGTTTCTAATGCATGTTTTCGAGGTAGGAAGATGCCCTTGAACCTGGAGATTTGGGACCCATGGGATGGGTAACAGGCAGTATTACTTTAAAGGCTCTGCGTTTGCTCCCCCAACCTCACCAAACCTCTCAGCCCCGAGAGTGTCCACCCTTATGTCTCCTCCAGCTGTGGGTCTAGATATGGTCAATCCAGGTTGCATCACAGCCCCTGAACGAATTTTGTAAGAATTTCTCTCTCTTTCACTGTGTTTGTTTCACGGGTTTTTAAAAGTAATTTATTTTTATAATGGGGTTTAGCTGTTTTTCACGGCTGTGTTTCTGCCGCTTTACAGCCACTTGACTCACTTCCAGAGAGATATCAATACATAGGTTTTAAGATTCTTACTAGTCAGATATATTCTTGTGCGGTGAATAGGGGGTGTTGAGTCCAGTTCATTGAGCAAGGAGTAGGTCTTTCTATTACATATGGGGTTTATGGAACGGTATCTGAGCTCATTTGAAAGCCTTGTTTTATGCATCACCCCACCCCACCTTTCCCGTTAAGAAGCCATAATGTGTTTTCTAAACGTGTGACTCTGTTTTGTCTTGTAATTCAGTTCAAGTGTAGCGGTTTTTACATTCCCTCTATAAGTGATAGCTTATAATAAGTGTGTTTTTCTGTATGACTTATTTCACTTAGAATCGTCGTGGCTAAAGCCACTCATCATGCTGCTACTAGCCTTATGACATTGATTTCATGGCTGAGTGATATTCCATTGTACATAAGGACCACCACTTCTTTATCCATTTTTCTCTTTCCTGGGATATTTAAGGTGTCACGAAGTGGAGGTTCTTGTCAACAGAGCAGCCCCAAACTTTGGGGTGCCTGTGTCTTGCTGATTTTTAGTTTTCCCAATTTATACGCCCATGAGTGGAAGTGCCCTATGCGCTCTAAGCTGTGTTTTTTCGATGTTTCAGGACACACCGTACACTTCTCCAGAGTGGCTCTTGGCAATTTACATCCCGCCCATCAGCGTAGCAAGGCTCCCATTTCTCCATGGCCTGTCCTGCATTTCTGGTTTTGACACTTTTTTCCGCATGGCCCTTTTGACCGATGGGAAGCGAGACTTCTTTGTAGCGCTGATTTGCCTTTCCAGGTTGCTTGGTTGGCCAAAAAGGGCGTATGCGTTTTTTCCTGAATATATTCAGGAAAAAACGCATACGCCCTTTTTGGCCAAGGGCATCATTGTCGACGTTTTGCCGCTTTTCATGTGCTTTAAAGGCGATTCGAATCGACCTCCTGAAATCTGTTTCCTGCAATTCTGCCTTGCTTTCAGATCCTCTTCGTTGCCTTCCCTCAATATATTTGTGGACGAGAGTTATCATTTATAACTCTGCAGGTTTGTGAATTGCAGTGCCCCTGAGCTCCATTTTTCAACTCGCTTTTTTGGGAGCTGGCCACAAAAGCGCAGGATTGCCTCAGGCCCTATTGTGCTTCCAGGCGGCAGGCTGAGCCTGTGGTTAATTCTTCTTCCTGATGGGAAAATAGAGTAACCTGTGCCTGTCCCAACACCTAGAGCTAGTCTCTCATTGGCTACCCCTCTTCCCGTTCATCCTCAGGACATATTGCAAGCTGTACGGAACGGGAGGTTAAAGGTGCTGATTCTCCAAGGAGGGAGATTGCTAGTAAAGCGGCTGGAATGGCGAACCCGAGCACAAGGAGATGAGAAATGAGGTGCGTTTTAGAAACCTTTCCCGATCACACGGTGTACCACCTTCTGGGTTTCTCATGCATGTTTTCGAGGTAGGAAGATGCCCTTGAACCTGGACGTTTGGGACCCATGGGATGGGTAACAGGCAGTATTACTTTAAAGGCTCTGCGTTTGCTCCCCCAACCTCACCAAACCTCTCAGCCCCGAGAGTGTCCACCCTTATGTCTCCTCCAGCTGTCGGTCTAGATATGGTCAATCCAGGTTGCATCACAGCCCCTGAACGAATTTTGTAAGAATTTCTCTCTCTTTCACTGTCTTTGTTTCACGGGTTTTTAAAAGGAATTTATTTTTATAATGGGGTTTAGCTGCTTTTCACGGCTGTGTTTCTGCCGCTTTACAGCCACTTGACTCACTTCCAGAGAGATATCAATACATAGGTTTTAAGATTCTTACTAGTCAGATATATTCTTGTGCGGTGAATAGGGGGTGTTGAGTCCAGTTCATTGAGCAAGGAGTAGGTCTTTCTATTACATATGGGGTTTATGGAACGGTATCTGAGCTCATTTGAAAGCCTTGTTTTATGCATCACCCCACCCCACCTTTCCCGTTAAGAAGCCATAATGTGTTTTCTAAACGTGTGACTCTGTTCTGTCTTGTAATTCAGTTCAAGTGTAGCGGTTTTTACATTCCCTCTATAAGTGATAGCTTATAATAAGTGTGTTTTTCTGTATGACTTATTTCACTTAGAATCGTCGTGGCTAAAGCCACTCATCATGCTGCTACTAGCCTTATGACATTGATTTCATGGCTGAGTGATATTCCATTGTACATAAGGACCACCACTTCTTTATCCATTTTTCTCTTTCCTGGGATATTTAAGGTGTCACGAAGTGGAGGTTCTTGTCAACAGAGCAGCCCCAAACTTTGGGGTGCCTGTGTCTTGCTGATTTTTAGTTTTCCCAATTTATACGCCCATGAGTGGAAGTGCCCTATGCGCTCTAAGCTGTGCTTTTTCGATGTTTCAGGACACACCGTACACTTCTCCAGAGTGGCTGTTGGCAATTTACATCCCGCCCATCAGCGTAGCAAGGCTCCCATTTCTCCATGGCCTGTTCTGCATTTCTGGTTTTGACACTTTTTTCCGCATGGCCCTTTTGACCGATGGGAAGCGAGACTTCTTTGTAGCGCTGATTTGACTTTCCAGGTTGCTTGGTTGGCCGAAAAGGGCGTATGCGTTTTTTCCTGAATATATTCAGGAAAAAACGCATACGCCCTTTTTGGCCAAGGGCATCATTGTCGACGTTTTGCCGCTTTTCATGTGCTTTAAAGGCGATTCGAATCGACCTCCTGAAATCTGTTTCCTGCAATTCTGCCTTGCTTTCAGATCCTCTTCGTTGCCTTCCCTCAATATATTTGTGGACGAGAGTTACCATTTACAACTCTGCAGGTTTGTGAATTGCAGTGCCCCTGAGCTCCATTTTTCAACTCGCTTTTTTGGGAGCTGGCCGCAAAAGCGCAGGATTGCCTCAGGCCCTATTGTGCTTCCAGGCGGCAGGCTGAGCCTGTGGTTAATTCTTCTTCCTGATGGGAAAATAGAGTGACCTGTGCCTGTCCCAACACCTAGAGCTAGTCTCTCATTGGCTCCCCCTCTTCCCGTTCATCCTCAGGACAAATTGCAAGCTGTACGGAATGGGAGGTTAAAGGTGCTGATTCTCCAAGGAGGGAGATTGCTAGTAAAGCGGCTGGAATGGCGAACCCGAGCACAAGGAGATGAGAAATGCGGTGCGTTTTAGAAACCTTTCCCGATCACACGGTGTACCACCTTCTGGGTTTCTAATGCATGTTTTCGAGGTAGGAAGATGCCCTTGAACCTGGAGATTTGGGACCCATGGGATGGGTAACAGGCAGTATTACTTTAAAGGCTCTGCGTTTGCTCCCCCAACCTCACCAAACCTCTCAGCCCCGAGAGTGTCCACCCTTATGTCTCCTCCAGCTGTCGGTCTAGATATGGTCAATCCAGTTTGCATCACAGCCCCTGAACGAATTTTGTAAGAATTTCTCTCTCTTTCACTGTGTTTGTTTCACGGGTTTTTAAAAGTAATTTATTTTTATAATGGGGTTTAGCTGTTTTTCACGGCTGTGTTTCTGCCGCTTTACAGCCACTTGACTCACTTCCAGAGAGATATCAATACATAGGTTTTAAGATTCTTACTAGTCAGATATATTCTTGTGCGGTGAATAGGGGGTGTTGAGTCCAGTTCATTGAGCAAGGAGTAGGTCTTTCTATTACATATGGGGTTTATGGAACGGTATCTGAGCTCATTTGAAAGCCTTGTTTTATGCATCACCCCACCCCACCTTTCCCGTTAAGAAGCCATAATGTGTTTTCTAAACGTGTGACTCTGTTCTGTCTTGTAATTCAGTTCAAGTGTAGCGGTTTTTACATTCCCTCTATAAGTGATAGCTTATAATAAGTGTGTTTTTCTGTATGACTTATTTCACTTAGAATCGTCGTGGCTAAAGCCACTCATCATGCTGCTACTAGCCTTATGACATTGATTTCATGGCTGAGTGATATTCCATTGTACATAAGGACCACCACTTCTTTATCCATTTTTCTCTTTCCTGGGATATTTAAGGTGTCACGAAGTGGAGGTTCTTGTCAACAGAGCAGCCCCAAACTTTGGGGTGCCTGTGTCTTGCTGATTTTTAGTTTTCCCAATTTATATGCCCATGAGTGGAAGTGCCCTATGCGCTCTAAGCTGTGTTTTTTCGATGTTTCAGGACACACCGTACACTTCTCCAGAGTGGCTGTTGGCAATTTACATCCCGCCCATCAGCGTAGCAAGGCTCCCATTTCTCCATGGCCTGTCCTGCATTTCTGGTTTTGACACTTTTTTCCGCATGGCCCTTTTGACCGATGGGAAGCGAGACTTCTTTGTAGCGCTGATTTGCCTTTCCAGGTTGCTTGGTTGGCCAAAAAGGGCGTATGCGTTTTTTCCTGAATATATTCAGGAAAAAACGCATACGCCCTTTTTGGCCAAGGGCATCATTGTCGACGTTTTGCCGCTTTTCATGTGCTTTAAAGGCGATTCGAATCGACCTCCTGAAATCTGTTTCCTGCAATTCTGCCTTGCTTTCAGATCCTCTTCGTTGCCTTCCCTCAATATATTTGTGGACGAGAGTTATCATTTATAACTCTGCAGGTTTGTGAATTGCAGTGCCCCTGAGCTCCATTTTTCAACTCGCCTTTTTGGGAGCTGGCCACAAAAGCGCAGGATTGCCTCAGGCCCTATTCTGCTTCCGGGCGGCAGGCTGAGCCTGTGGTTAATTCTTCTTCCTGATGGGAAAATAGAGTAACCTGTGCCTGTCCCAACACCTAGAGCTAGTCTCTCATTGGCTCCCCCTCTTCCCGTTCATCCTCAGGACATATTGCAAGCTGTACGGAACGGGAGGTTAAAGGTGCTGATTCTCCAAGGAGGGAGATTGCTAGTAAAGCAGCTGGAATGGCGAACCCGAGCACAAGGAGATGAGAAATGAGGTGCGTTTTAGAAACCTTTCCCGATCACACGGTGTACCACCTTCTGGGTTTCTCATGCATGTTTTCGAGGTAGGAAGATGCCCTTGAACCTGGACGTTTGGGACCCATGGGATGGGTAACAGGCAGTATTACTTTAAAGGCTCTGCGTTTGCTCCCCCAACCTCACCAAACCTCTCAGCCCCGAGAGTGTCCACCCTTATGTCTCCTCCAGCTGTCGGTCTAGATATGGTCAATCCAGGTTGCATCACAGCCCCTGAACGAATTTTGTAAGAATTTCTCTCTCTTTCACTGTCTTTGTTTCACGGGTTTTTAAAAGGAATTTATTTTTATAATGGGGTTTAGCTGCTTTTCACGGCTGTGTTTCTGCCGCTTTACAGCCACTTGACTCACTTCCAGAGAGATATCAATACATAGGTTTTAAGATTCTTACTAGTCAGATATATTCTTGTGCGGTGAATAGGGGGTGTTGAGTCCAGTTCACTGAGCAAGGAGTAGGTCTTTCTATTACATATTGGGTTTATGGAACGGTATCTGAGCTCATTTGAAACCCTTGTTTTATGCATCACCCCACCCCACCTTTCCCGTTAAGCAGCCATAATGTGTTTTCTAAACGTGTGACTCTGTTCTGTTTTGTAATTCAGTTCAAGTGTAGCGGTTTTTACATTCCCTCTATAAGTGATAGCTTATAATAAGTGTGTTTTTCTGTATGACTTATTTCACTTAGAATCGTCGTAGCTAAAGCCACTCATCATGCTGCTACTAGCCTTATGACATTGATTTCATGGCTGAGGGATATTCCATTGTACATAAGGACCACCACTTCTTTATCCATTTTTCTCTTTCCTGGGATATTTAAGGTGTCACGAAGTGGAGGTTCTTGTCAACAGAGCAGCCCCAAACTTTGGGGTGCCTGTGTCTTGCTGATTTTTAGTTTTCCCAATTTATACGCCCATGAGTGGAAGTGCCCTATGCGCTCTAAGCTGTGCTTTTTCGATGTTTCAGGACACACCGTACACTTCTCCAGAGTGGCTGTTGGCAATTTACATCCCGCCCATCAGCGTAGCAAGGCTCCTATTTCTCCATGGCCTGTTCTGCATTTCTGGTTTTGACACTTTTTTCCGCATGGCCCTTTTGACCGATGGGAAGCGAGACTTCTTTGTAGCGCTGATTTGACTTTCCAGGTTGCTTGGTTGGCCGAAAAGGGCGTATGCGTTTTTTCCTGAATATATTCAGGAAAAAACGCATACGCCCTTTTTGGCCAAGGGCATCATTGTCGACGTTTTGCCGCTTTTCATGTGCTTTAAAGGCGATTCGAATCGACCTCCTGAAATCTGTTTCCTGCAATTCTGCCTTGCTTTCAGATCCTCTTCGTTGCCTTCCCTCAATATATTTGTGGACGAGAGTTACCATTTACAACTCTGCAGGTTTGTGAATTGCAGTGCCCCTGAGCTCCATTTTTCAACTCGCTTTTTTGGGAGCTGGCCGCAAAAGCGCAGGATTGCCTCAGGCCCTATTGTGCTTCCAGGCGGCAGGCTGAGCCTGTGGTTAATTCTTCTTCCTGATGGGAAAATAGAGTGACCTGTGCCTGTCCCAACACCTAGAGCTAGTCTCTCATTGGCTCCCCCTCTTCCCGTTCATCCTCAGGACAAATTGCAAGCTGTACGGAATGGGAGGTTAAAGGTGCTGATTCTCCAAGGAGGGAGATTGCTAGTAAAGCGGCTGGAATGGCGAACCCGAGCACAAGGAGATGAGAAATGAGGTGCGTTTTCGAAACCTTTCCCGATCACACGGTGTACCACCTTCTGGGTTTCTCATGCATGTTTTCGAGGTAGGAAGATGCCCTTGAACCTGGACGTTTGGGACCCATGGGATGGGTAACAGGCAGTATTACTTTAAAGGCTCTGCGTTTGCTCCCCCAACCTCACCAAACCTCTCAGCCCCGAGAGTGTCCACCCTTATGTCTCCTCCAGCTGTCGGTCTAGATATGGTCAATCCAGGTTGCATCACAGCCCCTGAACGAATTTTGTAAGAATTTCTCTCTCTTTCACTGTCTTTGTTTCACGGGTTTTTAAAAGGAATTTATTTTTATAATGGGGTTTAGCTGCTTTTCACGGCTGTGTTTCTGCCGCTTTACAGCCACTTGCCTCACTTCCAGAGAGATATCAATACATAGGTTTTAAGATTCTTACTAGTCAGATATATTCTTGTGCGGTGAATAGGGGGTGTTGAGTCCAGTTCACTGAGCAAGGAGTAGGTCTTTCTATTACATATTGGGTTTATGGAACGGTATCTGAGCTCATTTGAAACCCTTGTTTTATGCATCACCCCACCCCACCTTTCCCGTTAAGCAGCCATAATGTGTTTTCTAAACGTGTGACTCTGTTCTGTTTTGTAATTCAGTTCAAGTGTAGCGGTTTTTACATTCCCTCTATAAGTGATAGCTTATAATAAGTGTGTTTTTCTGTATGACTTATTTCACTTAGAATCGTCGTAGCTAAAGCCACTCATCATGCTGCTACTAGCCTTATGACATTGATTTCATGGCTGAGGGATATTCCATTGTACATAAGGACCACCACTTCTTTATCCATTTTTCTCTTTCCTGGGATATTTAAGGTGTCACGAAGTGGAGGTTCTTGTCAACAGAGCAGCCCCAAACTTTGGGGTGCCTGTGTCTTGCTGATTTTTAGTTTTCCCAATTTATACGCCCATGAGTGGAAGTGCCCTATGCGCTCTAAGCTGTGTTTTTTCGATGCTTCAGGACACACCGTACACTTCTCCAGAGTGGCTGTTGGCAATTTACATCCCGCCCATCAGCGTAGCAAGGCTCCCATTTCTCCATGGCCTGTTCTGCATTTCTGGTTTTGACACTTTTTTCCGCATGGCCCTTTTGACCGATGGGAAGCGAGACTTCTTTGTAGCGCTGATTTGACTTTCCAGGTTGCTTGGTTGGCCGAAAAGGGCGTATGCGTTTTTTCCTGAATATATTCAGGAAAAAACGCATACGCCCTTTTTGGCCAAGGGCATCATTGTCGACGTTTTGCCGCTTTTCATGTGCTTTAAAGGCGATTCGAATCGACCTCCTGAAATCTGTTTCCTGCAATTCTGCCTTGCTTTCAGATGCTCTTCGTTGCCTTCCCTCAATATATTTGTGGACGAGAGTTACCATTTACAACTCTGCAGGTTTGTGAATTGCAGTGCCCCTGAGCTCCATTTTTCAACTCGCTTTTTTGGGAGCTGGCCGCAAAAGCGCAGGATTGCCTCAGGCCCTATTGTGCTTCCAGGCGGCAGGCTGAGCCTGTGGTTAATTCTTCTTCCTGATGGGAAAATAGAGTGACCTGTGCCTGTCCCAACACCTAGAGCTAGTCTCTCATTGGCTCCCCCTCTTCCCGTTCATCCTCAGGACAAATTGCAAGCTGTACGGAACGGGAGGTTAAAGGTGCTAATTTCCAAGGAGGGAGATTGCTAGTAAAGCGGCTGGAATGGCGAACCCGAGCACAAGGAGATGAGAAATGAGGTGCGTTTTAGAAACGTTTCCCGATCACACGGTGTACCACCTTCTGGGTTTCTAATGCATGTTTTCGAGGTAGGAAGATGCCCTTGAACCTGGAGATTTGGGACCCATGGGATGGGTAACAGGCAGTATTACTTTAAAGGCTCTGCGTTTGCTCCCCCAAACTCACCAAACCTCTCAGCCCCGAGAGTGTCCACCCTTATGTCTCCTCCAGCTGTGGGTCTAGATATGGTCAATCCAGGTTGCATCACAGCCCCTGAACGAATTTTGTAAGAATTTCTCTCTCTTTCACTGTGTTTGTTTCACGGGTTTTTAAAAGTAATTTATTTTTATAATGGGGTTTAGCTGTTTTTCACGGCTGTGTTTCTGCCGCTTTACAGCCACTTGACTCACTTCCAGAGAGATATCAATACATAGGTTTTAAGATTCTTACTAGTCAGATATATTCTTGTGCGGTGAATAGGGGGTGTTGAGTCCAGTTCATTGAGCAAGGAGTAGGTCTTTCTATTACATATGGGGTTTATGGAACGGTATCTGAGCTCATTTGAAAGCCTTGTTTTATGCATCACCCCACCCCACCTTTCCCGTTAAGAAGCCATAATGTGTTTTCTAAACGTGTGACTCTGTTCTGTCTTGTAATTCAGTTCAAGTGTAGCGGTTTTTACATTCCCTCTATAAGTGATAGCTTATAATAAGTGTGTCTTTCTGTATGACTTATTTCACTTAGAATCGTCGTGGCTAAAGCCACTCATCATGCTGCTACTAGCCTTATGACATTGATTTAATGGCTGAGTGATATTCCATTGTACATAAGGACCACCACTTCTTTATCCATTTTTCTCTTTCCTGGGATATTTAAGGTGTCACGAAGTGGAGGTTCTTGTCAACAGAGCAGCCCCAAACTTTGGGGTGCCTGTGTCTTGCTCATTTTTAGTTTTCCCAATTTATACGCCCATGAGTGGAAGTGCCCTATGCGCTCTAAGCTGTGTTTTTTCGATGTTTCAGGACACACCGTACACTTCTCCAGAGTGGCTCTTGGCAATTTACATCCCGCCCATCAGCGTAGCAAGGCTCCCATTTCTCCATGGCCTGTCCTGCATTTCTGGTTTTGACACTTTTTTCCGCATGGCCCTTTTGACCGATGGGAAGCGAGACTTCTTTGTAGCGCTGATTTGCCTTTCCAGGTTGCTTGGTTGGCCAAAAAGGGCCTATGCGTTTTTTCCTGAATATATTCAGGAAAAAACGCATACGCCCTTTTTGGCCAAGGGCATCATTGTCGACGTTTTGCCGCTTTTCATGTGCTTTAAAGGCGATTCGAATCGACCTCCTGAAATCTGTTTCCTGCAATTCTGCCTTGCTTTCAGATCCTCTTCGTTGCCTTCCCTCAATATATTTGTGGACGAGAGTTATCATTTATAACTCTGCAGGTTTGTGAATTGCAGTGCCCCTGAGCTCCATTTTTCAACTCGCTTTTTTGGGAGCTGGCCGCAAAAGCGCAGGATTGCCTCAGGCCCTATTGTGCTTCCAGGCGGCAGGCTGAGCCTGTGGTTAATTCTTCTTCCTGATGGGAAAATAGAGTGACCTGTGCCTGTCCCAACACCTAGAGCTAGTCTCTCATTGGCTCCCCCTCTTCCTGTTCATCCTCAGGACAAATTGCAAGCTGTACGGAATGGGAGGTTAAAGGTGCTGATTCTCCAAGGAGGGAGATTGCTAGTAAAGCGGCTGGAATGGCGAACCCGAGCACAAGGAGATGAGAAATGAGGTGCGTTTTAGAAACCTTTCCCGATCACACGGTGTACCACCTTCTGGGTTTCTCATGCATGTTTTCGAGGTAGGAAGATGCCCTTGAACCTGGACGTTTGGGACCCATGGGATGGGTAACAGGCAGTATTACTTTAAAGGCTCTGCGTTTGCTCCCCCAAACTCACCAAACCTCTCAGCCCCGAGAGTGTCCACCCTTATGTCTCCTCCAGCTGTCGGTCTAGATATGGTCAATCCAGGTTGCATCACAGCCCCTGAACGAATTTTGTAAGAATTTCTCTCTCTTTCACTGTCTTTGTTTCACGGGTTTTTAAAAGGAATTTATTTTTATAATGGGGTTTAGCTGCTTTTCACGGCTGTGTTTCTGCCGCTTTACAGCCACTTGACTCACTTCCAGAGAGATATCAATACATAGGTTTTAAGATTCTTACTAGTCAGATATATTCTTGTGCGGTGAATAGGGGGTGTTGAGTCCAGTTCACTGAGCAAGGAGTAGGTCTTTCTATTACATATTGGGTTTATGGAACGGTATCTGAGCTCATTTGAAACCCTTGTTTTATGCATCACCCCACCCCACCTTTCCCGTTAAGCAGCCATAATGTGTTTTCTAAACGTGTGACTCTGTTCTGTTTTGTAATTCAGTTCAAGTGTAGCGGTTTTTACATTCCCTCTATAAGTGATAGCTTATAATAAGTGTGTTTTTCTGTATGACTTATTTCACATAGAATCGTCGTAGCTAAAGCCACTCATCATGCTGCTACTAGCCTTATGGCATTGATTTCATGGCTGAGTGATATTCCATTGTACATAAGGACCACCACTTCTTTATCCATTTTTCTCTTTCCTGGGATATTTAAGGTGTCACGAAGTGGAGGTTCTTGTCAACAGAGCAGCCCCAAACTTTGGGGTGCCTGTGTCTTGCTGATTTTTAGTTTTCCCAATTTATACGCCCATGAGTGGAAGTGCCCTATGCGCTCTAAGCTGTGCTTTTTCGATGTTTCAGGACACACCGTACACTTCTCCAGAGTGGCTGTTGGCAATTTACATCCCGCCCATCAGCGTAGCAAGGCTCCCATTTCTCCATGGCCTGTTCTGCATTTCTGGTTTTGACACTTTTTTCCGCATGGCCCTTTTGACCGATGGGAAGCGAGACTTCTTTGTAGCGCTGATTTGACTTTCCAGGTTGCTTGGTTGGCCGAAAAGGGCGTATGCGTTTTTTCCTGAATATATTCAGGAAAAAACGCATACGCCCTTTTTGGCCAAGGGCATCATTGTCGACGTTTTGCCGCTTTTCATGTGCTTTAAAGGCGATTCGAATCGACCTCCTGAAATCTGTTTCCTGCAATTCTGCCTTGCTTTCAGATCCTCTTCGTTGCCTTCCCTCAATATATTTGTGGACGAGAGTTACCATTTACAACTCTGCAGGTTTGTGAATTGCAGTGCCCCTGAGCTCCATTTTTCAACTCGCTTTTTTGGGAGCTGGCCGCAAAAGCGCAGGATTGCCTCAGGCCCTATTGTGCTTCCAGGCGGCAGGCTGAGCCTGTGGTTAATTCTTCTTCCTGATGGGAAAATAGAGTGACCTGTGCCTGTCCCAACACCTAGAGCTAGTCTCTCATTGGCTCCCCCTCTTCCCGTTCATCCTCAGGACAAATTGCAAGCTGTACGGAATGGGAGGTTAAAGGTGCTGATTCTCCAAGGAGGGAGATTGCTAGTAAAGCGGCTGGAATGGCGAACCCGAGCACAAGGAGATGAGAAATGAGGTGCGTTTTAGAAACCTTTCCCGATCACACGGTGTACCACCTTCTGGGTTTCTCATGCATGTTTTCGAGGTAGGAAGATGCCCTTGAACCTGGAGATTTGGGACCCATGGGATGGGTAACAGGCAGTATTACTTTAAAGGCTCTGCGTTTGCTCCCCCAACCTCACCAAACCTCTCAGCCCCGAGAGTGTCCACCCTTATGCCTCATCCAGCTGTGGGTCTAGATATGGTCAATCCAGGTTGCATCACAGCCCCTGTACGAATTTTGTAAGAATTTCTCTCTCTTTCACTGTCTTTGTTTCACGGGTTTTTAAAAGGAATTTATTTTTATAATGGGGTTTAGCTGCTTTTCACGGCTGTGTTTCTGCCGCTTTACAGCCACTTGCCTCACTTCCAGAGAGATATCAATACATAGGTTTTAAGATTCTTACTAGTCAGATATATTCTTGTGCGGTGAATAGGGGGTGTTGAGTCCAGTTCACAGAGCAAGGAGTAGGTCTTTCTATTACATATTGGGTTTATGGAACGGTATCTGAGCTCATTTGAAACCCTTGTTTTATGCATCACCCCACCCCACCTTTCCCGTTAAGCAGCCATAGTGTGTTTTCTAAACGTGTGACTCTGTTCTGTTTTGTAATTCAGTTCAAGTGTAGCGGTTTTTACATTCCCTCTATAAGTGATAGCTTATAATAAGTGTGTTTTTCTGTATGACTTATTTCACATAGAATCGTCGTAGCTAAAGCCACTCATCATGCTGCTACTAGCCTTATGGCATTGATTTCATGGCTGAGTGATATTCCATTGTACATAAGGACCACCACTTCTTTATCCATTTTTCTCTTTCCTGGGATATTTAAGGTGTCACGAAGTGGAGGTTCTTGTCAACAGAGCAGCCCCAAACTTTGGGGTGCCTGTGTCTTGCTGATTTTTAGTTTTCCCAATTTATACGCCCATGAGTGGAAGTGCCCTATGCGCTCTAAGCTGTGTTTTTTCGATGTTTCAGGACACACCGTACACTTCTCCAGAGTGGCTCTTGGCAATTTACATCCCGCCCATCAGCGTAGCAAGGCTCCCATTTCTCCATGGCCTGTTCTGCATTTCTGGTTTTGACACTTTTTTCCGCATGGCCCTTTTGACCGATGGGAAGCGAGACTTCTTTGTAGCGCTGATTTGCCTTTCCAGGTTGCTTGGTTGGCCAAAAAGGGCGTATGCGTTTTTTCCTGAATATATTCAGGAAAAAACGCATACGCCCTTTTTGGCCAAGGGCATCATTGTCGACGTTTTGCCGCTTTTCATGTGCTTTAAAGGCGATTCGAATCGACCTCCTGAAATCTGTTTCCTGCAATTCTGCCTTGCTTTCAGATCCTCTTCGGTGCCTTCCCTCAATATATTTGTGGACGAGAGTTATCATTTATAACTCTGCAGGTTTGTGAATTGCAGTGCCCCTGAGCTCCATTTTTCAACTCGCTTTTTTGGGAGCTGGCCGCAAAAGCGCAGGATCGCCTCAGGCCCTATTCTGGTTCCAGGCGGCAGGCTGAGCCTGTGGTTAATTCCTCTTCCTGATGGGAAAATAGAGTGACCTGTGCCTGTCCCAACACCTAGAGCTAGTCTCTCATTGGCTCCCCCTCTTCCCGTTCATCCTCAGGACAAATTGCAAGCTGTACGTAACGGGAGGTTAAAGGTGCTAATTTCCAAGGAGGGAGATTGCTAGTAAAGCGGCTGGAATGGCGAACCCGAGCACAAGGAGATGAGAAATGAGGTGCGTTTTAGAAACCTTTCCCGATCACACGGTGTACCACCTTCTGGGTTTCTAATGCATGTTTTCGAGGTAGGAAGATGCCCTTGAACCTGGAGATTTGGGACCCATGGGATGGGTAACAGGCAGTATTACTTTAAAGGCTCTGCGTTTGCTCCCCCAACCTCACCAAACCTCTCAGCCCCGAGAGTGTCCACCCTTATGTCTCCTCCAGCTGTCGGTCTAGATATGGTCAATCCAGGTTGCATCACAGCCCCTGAACGAATTTTGTAAGAATTTCTCTCTCTTTCACTGTGTTTGTTTCACGGGTTTTTAAAAGTAATTTATTTTTATAATGGGGTTTAGCTGTTTTTCACGGCTGTGTTTCTGCCGCTTTACAGCCACTTGACTCACTTCCAGAGAGATATCAATACATAGGTTTTAAGATTCTTACTAGTCAGATATATTCTTGTGCGGTGAATAGGGGGTGTTGAGTCCAGTTCATTGAGCAAGGAGTAGGTCTTTCTATTACATATGGGGTTTATGGAACGGTATCTGAGCTCATTTGAAAGCCTTGTTTTATGCATCACCCCACCCCACGTTTCCCGTTAAGAAGCCATAATGTGTTTTCTAAACGTGTGACTCTGTTCTGTCTTGTAATTCAGTTCAAGTGTAGCGGTTTTTACATTCCCTCTATAAGTGATAGCTTATAATAAGTGTGTTTTTCTGTATGACTTATTTCACTTAGAATCGTCGTGGCTAAAGCCACTCATCATGCTGCTACTAGCCTTATGACATTGATTTAATGGCTGAGTGATATTCCATTGTACATAAGGACCACCACTTCTTTATCCATTTTTCTCTTTCCTGGGATATTTAAGGTGTCACGAAGTGGAGGTTCTTGTCAACAGAGCAGCCCCAAACTTTGGGGTGCCTGTGTCTTGCTGATTTTTAGTTTTCCCAATTTATACGCCCATGAGTGGAAGTGCCCTATGCGCTCTAAGCTGTGTTTTTTCGATGTTTCAGGACACACCGTACACTTCTCCAGAGTGGCTCTTGGCAATTTACATCCCGCCCATCAGCGTAGCAAGGCTCCCATTTCTCCATGGCCTGTCCTGCATTTCTGGTTTTGACACTTTTTTCCGCATGGCCCTTTTGACCGATGGGAAGCGAGACTTCTTTGTAGCGCTGATTTGCCTTTCCAGGTTGCTTGGTTGGCCAAAAAGGGCGTATGCGTTTTTTCCTGAATATATTCAGGAAAAAACGCATACGCCCTTTTTGGCCAAGGGCATCATTGTCGACGTTTTGCCGCTTTTCATGTGCTTTAAAGGCGATTCGAATCGACCTCCTGAAATCTGTTTCCTGCAATTCTGCCTTGCTTTCAGATCCTCTTCGTTGCCTTCCCTCAATATATTTGTGGACGAGAGTTACCATTTACAACTCTGCAGGTTTGTGAATTGCAGTGCCCCTGAGCTCCATTTTTCAACTCGCTTTTTTGGGAGCTGGCCGCAAAAGCGCAGGATTGCCTCAGGCCCTATTGTGCTTCCAGGCGGCAGGCTGAGCCTGTGGTTAATTCTTCTTCCTGATGGGAAAATAGAGTGACCTGTGCCTGTCCCAACACCTAGAGCTAGTCTCTCATTGGCTCCCCCTCTTCCCGTTCATCCTCAGGACAAATTGCAAGCTGTACGGAATGGGAGGTTAAAGGTGCTGATTCTCCAAGGAGGGAGATTGCTAGTAAAGCGGCTGGAATGGCGAACCCGAGCACAAGGAGATGAGAAATGAGGTGCGTTTTAGAAACCTTTCCCGATCACACGGTGTACCACCTTCTGGGTTTCTCATGCATGTTTTCGAGGTAGGAAGATGCCCTTGAACCTGGACGTTTGGGACCCATGGGATGGGTAACAGGCAGTATTACTTTAAAGGCTCTGCGTTTGCTCCCCCAAACTCACCAAACCTCTCAGCCCCGAGAGTGTCCACCCTTATGTCTCCTCCAGCTGTCGGTCTAGATATGGTCAATCCAGGTTGCATCACAGCCCCTGAACGAATTTTGTAAGAATTTCTCTCTCTTTCACTGTCTTTGTTTCACGGGTTTTTAAAAGGAATTTATTTTTATAATGGGGTTTAGCTGCTTTTCACGGCTGTGTTTCTGCCGCTTTACAGCCACTTGACTCACTTCCAGAGAGATATCAATACATAGGTTTTAAGATTCTTACTAGTCAGATATATTCTTGTGCGGTGAATAGGGGGTGTTGAGTCCAGTTCACTGAGCAAGGAGTAGGTCTTTCTATTACATATTGGGTTTATGGAACGGTATCTGAGCTCATTTGAAACCCTTGTTTTATGCATCACCCCACCCCACCTTTCCCGTTAAGCAGCCATAGTGTGTTTTCTAAACGTGTGACTCTGTTCTGTTTTGTAATTCAGTTCAAGTGTAGCGGTTTTTACATTCCCTCTATAAGTGATAGCTTATAATAAGTGTGTTTTTCTGTATGACTTATTTCACATAGAATCGTCGTAGCTAAAGCCACTCATCATGCTGCTACTAGCCTTATGGCATTGATTTCATGGCTGAGTGATATTCCATTGTACATAAGGACCACCACTTCTTTATCCATTTTTCTCTTTCCTGGGATATTTAAGGTGTCACGAAGTGGAGGTTCTTGTCAACAGAGCAGCCCCAAACTTTGGGGTGCCTGTGTCTTGCTGATTTTTAGTTTTCCCAATTTATACGCCCATGAGTGGAAGTGCCCTATGCGCTCTAAGCTGTGTTTTTTCGATGTTTCAGGACACACCGTACACTTCTCCAGAGTGGCTGTTGGCAATTTACATCCCGCCCATCAGCGTAGCAAGGCTCCCATTTCTCCATGGCCTGTTCTGCATTTCTGGTTTTGACACTTTTTTCCGCATGGCCCTTTTGACCGATGGGAAGCGAGACTTCTTTGTAGCGCTGATTTGCCTTTCCAGGTTGCTTGGTTGGCCAAAAAGGGCGTATGCGTTTTTTCCTGAATATATTCAGGAAAAAACGCATACGCCCTTTTTGGCCAAGGGCATCATTGTCGACGTTTTGCCGCTTTTCATGTGCTTTAAAGGCGATTCGAATCGACCTCCTGAAATCTGTTTCCTGCAATTCTGCCTTGCTTTCAGATCCTCTTCGGTGCCTTCCCTCAATATATTTGTGGACGAGAGTTATCATTTATAACTCTGCAGGTTTGTGAATTGCAGTGCCCCTGAGCTCCATTTTTCAACTCGCTTTTTTGGGAGCTGGCCACAAAACCGCAGGATCGCCTCAGGCCCTATTCTGGTTCCGGGCGGCAGGCTGAGCCTGTGCTTAATTCCTCTTCCTGATGGGAAAATAGAGTGACCTGTGCCTGTCCCAACACCTAGAGCTAGTCTCTCATTGGCTCCCCCTCTTCCCGTTCATCCTCAGGACAAATTGCAAGCTGTACGGAACGGGAGGTTAAAGGTGCTAATTTCCAAGGAGGGAGATTGCTAGTAAAGCGGCTGGAATGGCGAACCCGAGCACAAGGAGATGAGAAATGAGGTGCGTTTTAGAAACCTTTCCCGATCACACGGTGTACCACCTTCTGGGTTTCTAATGCATGTTTTCGAGGTAGGAAGATGCCCTTGAACCTGGAGATTTGGGACCCATGGGATGGGTAACAGGCAGTATTACTTTAAAGGCTCTGCGTTTGCTCCCCCAACCTCACCAAACCTCTCAGCCCCGAGAGTGTCCACCCTTATGTCTCCTCCAGCTGTGGGTCTAGATATGGTCAATCCAGGTTGCATCACAGCCCCTGAACGAATTTTGTAAGAATTTCTCTCTCTTTCACTGTGTTTGTTTCACGGGTTTTTAAAAGTAATTTATTTTTATAATGGGGTTTAGCTGTTTTTCACGGCTGTGTTTCTGCCGCTTTACAGCCACTTGACTCACTTCCAGAGAGATATCAATACATAGGTTTTAAGATTCTTACTAGTCAGATATATTCTTGTGCGGTGAATAGGGGGTGTTGAGTCCAGTTCATTGAGCAAGGAGTAGGTCTTTCTATTACATATGGGGTTTATGGAACGGTATCTGAGCTCATTTGAAAGCCTTGTTTTATGCATCACCCCACCCCACCTTTCCCGTTAAGAAGCCATAATGTGTTTTCTAAACGTGTGACTCTGTTCTGTCTTGTAATTCAGTTCAAGTGTAGCGGTTTTTACATTCCCTCTATAAGTGATAGCTTATAATAAGTGTGTTTTTCTGTATGACTTATTTCACTTAGAATCGTCGTGGCTAAAGCCACTCATCATGCTGCTACTAGCCTTATGACATTGATTTAATGGCTGAGTGATATTCCATTGTACATAAGGACCACCACTTCTTTATCCATTTTTCTCTTTCCTGGGATATTTAAGGTGTCACGAAGTGGAGGTTCTTGTCAACAGAGCAGCCCCAAACTTTGGGGTGCCTGTGTCTTGCTGATTTTTAGTTTTCCCAATTTATACGCCCATGAGTGGAAGTGCCCTATGCGCTCTAAGCTGTGTTTTTTCGATGTTTCAGGACACACCGTACACTTCTCCAGAGTGGCTCTTGGCAATTTACATCCCGCCCATCAGCGTAGCAAGGCTCCCATTTCTCCATGGCCTGTCCTGCATTTCTGGTTTTGACACTTTTTTCCGCATGGCCCTTTTGACCGATGGGAAGCGAGACTTCTTTGTAGCGCTGATTTGCCTTTCCAGGTTGCTTGGTTGGCCAAAAAGGGCGTATGCGTTTTTTCCTGAATATATTCAGGAAAAAACGCATACGCCCTTTTTGGCCAAGGGCATCATTGTCGACGTTTTGCCGCTTTTCATGTGCTTTAAAGGCTATTCGAATCGACTTCCTGAAATCTGTTTCCTGCAATTCTGCCTTGCTTTCAGATCCTCTTCGTTGCCTTCCCTCAATATATTTGTGGACGAGAGTTATCATTTATAACTCTGCAGGTTTGTGAATTGCAGTGCCCCTGAGCTCCATTTTTCAACTCGCTTTTTTGGGAGCTGGCCGCAAAAGCGCAGGATTGCCTCAGGCCCTATTGTGCTTCCAGGCGGCAGGCTGAGCCTGTGGTTAATTCTTCTTCCTGATGGGAAAATAGAGTGACCTGTGCCTGTCCCAACACCTAGAGCTAGTCTCTCATTGGCTCCCCCTCTTCCCGTTCATCCTCAGGACAAATTGCAAGCTGTACGGAGTGGGAGGTTAAAGGTGCTGATTCTCCAAGGAGGGAGATTGCTAGTAAAGCGGCTGGAATGGCGAACCCGAGCACAAGGAGATGAGAAATGAGGTGCGTTTTAGAAACCTTTCCCGATCACACGGTGTACCACCTTCTGGGTTTCTCATGCATGTTTTCGAGGTAGGAAGATGCCCTTGAACCTGGACGTTTGGGACCCATGGGATGGGTAACAGGCAGTATTACTTTAAAGGCTCTGCGTTTGCTCCCCCAAACTCACCAAACCTCTCAGCCCCGAGAGTGTCCACCCTTATGTCTCCTCCAGCTGTCGGTCTAGATATGGTCAATCCAGGTTGCATCACAGCCCCTGAACGAATTTTGTAAGAATTTCTCTCTCTTTCACTGTCTTTGTTTCACGGGTTTTTAAAAGGAATTTATTTTTATAATGGGGTTTAGCTGCTTTTCACGGCTGTGTTTCTGCCGCTTTACAGCCACTTGACTCACTTCCAGAGAGATATCAATACATAGGTTTTAAGATTCTTACTAGTCAGATACATTCTTGTGCGGTGAATAGGGGGTGTTGAGTCCAGTTCACTGAGCAAGGAGTAGGTCTTTCTATTACATATTGGGTTTATGGAACGGTATCTGAGCTCATTTGAAACCCTTGTTTTATGCATCACCCCACCCCACCTTTCCCGTTAAGCAGCCATAATGTGTTTTCTAAACGTGTGACTCTGTTCTGTTTTGTAATTCAGTTCAAGTGTAGCGGTTTTTACATTCCCTCTATAAGTGATAGCTTATAATAAGTGTGTTTTTCTGTATGACTTATTTCACATAGAATCGTCGTAGCTAAAGCCACTCATCATGCTGCTACTAGCCTTATGACATTGATTTCATGGCTGAGTGATATTCCATTGTACATAAGGACCACCACTTCTTTATCCATTTTTCTCTTTCCTGGGATATTTAAGGTGTCACGAAGTGGAGGTTCTTGTCAACAGAGCAGCCCCAAACTTTGGGGTGCCTGTGTCTTGCTGATTTTTAGTTTTCCCAATTTATACGCCCATGAGTGGAAGTGCCCTATGCGCTCTAAGCTGTGCTTTTTCGATGTTTCAGGACACACCGTACACTTCTCCAGAGTGGCTGTTGGCAATTTACATCCCGCCCATCAGCGTAGCAAGGCTCCCATTTCTCCATGGCCTGTTCTGCATTTCTGGTTTTGACACTTTTTTCCGCATGGCCCTTTTGACCGATGGGAAGCGAGACTTCTTTGTAGCGCTGATTTGACTTTCCAGGTTGCTTGGTTGGCCAAAAAGGGCGTATGCGTTTTTTCCTGAATATATTCAGGAAAAAACGCATACGCCCTTTTTGGCCAAGGGCATCATTGTCGACGTTTTGCCGCTTTTCATGTGCTTTAAAGGCGATTCGAATCGACCTCCTGAAATCTGTTTCCTGCAATTCTGCCTTGCTTTCAGATCCTCTTCGTTGCCTTCCCTCAATATATTTGTGGACGAGAGTTACCATTTACAACTCTGCAGGTTTGTGAATTGCAGTGCCCCTGAGCTCCATTTTTCAACTCGCTTTTTTGGGAGCTGGCCGCAAAAGCGCAGGATTGCCTCAGGCCCTATTGTGCTTCCAGGCGGCAGGCTGAGCCTGTGGTTAATTCTTCTTCCTGATGGGAAAATAGAGTGACCTGTGCCTGTCCCAACACCTAGAGCTAGTCTCTCATTGGCTCCCCCTCTTCCCGTTCATCCTCAGGACAAATTGCAAGCTGTACGGAATGGGAGGTTAAAGGTGCTGATTCTCCAAGGAGGGAGATTGCTAGTAAAGCGGCTGGAATGGCGAACCCGAGCACAAGGAGATGAGAAATGAGGTGCGTTTTAGAAACCTTTCCCGATCACACGGTGTACCACCTTCTGGGTTTCTCATGCATGTTTTCGAGGTAGGAAGATGCCCTTGAACCTGGAGATTTGGGACCCATGGGATGGGTAACAGGCAGTATTACTTTAAAGGCTCTGCGTTTGCTCCCCCAACCTCACCAAACCTCTCAGCCCCGAGAGTGTCCACCCTTATGCCTCATCCAGCTGTGGGTCTAGATATGGTCAATCCAGGTTGCATCACAGCCCCTGTACGAATTTTGTAAGAATTTCTCTCTCTTTCACTGTCTTTGTTTCACGGGTTTTTAAAAGGAATTTATTTTTATAATGGGGTTTAGCTGCTTTTCACGGCTGTGTTTCTGCCGCTTTACAGCCACTTGCCTCACTTCCAGAGAGATATCAATACATAGGTTTTAAGATTCTTACTAGTCAGATATATTCTTGTGCGGTGAATAGGGGGTGTTGAGTCCAGTTCACAGAGCAAGGAGTAGGTCTTTCTATTACATATTGGGTTTATGGAACGGTATCTGAGCTCATTTGAAACCCTTGTTTTATGCATCACCCCACCCCACCTTTCCCGTTAAGCAGCCATAGTGTGTTTTCTAAACGTGTGACTCTGTTCTGTTTTGTAATTCAGTTCAAGTGTAGCGGTTTTTACATTCCCTCTATAAGTGATAGCTTATAATAAGTGTGTTTTTCTGTATGACTTATTTCACATAGAATCGTCGTAGCTAAAGCCACTCATCATGCTGCTACTAGCCTTATGGCATTGATTTCATGGCTGAGTGATATTCCATTGTACATAAGGACCACCACTTCTTTATCCATTTTTCTCTTTCCTGGGATATTTAAGGTGTCACGAAGTGGAGGTTCTTGTCAACAGAGCAGCCCCAAACTTTGGGGTGCCTGTGTCTTGCTGATTTTTAGTTTTCCCAATTTATACGCCCATGAGTGGAAGTGCCCTATGCGCTCTAAGCTGTGTTTTTTCGATGTTTCAGGACACACTGTACACTTCTCCAGAGTGGCTCTTGGCAATTTACATCCCGCCCATCAGCGTAGCAAGGCTCCCATTTCTCCATGGCCTGTTCTGCATTTCTGGTTTTGACACTTTTTTCCGCATGGCCCTTTTGACCGATGGGAAGCGAGACTTCTTTGTAGCGCTGATTTGCCTTTCCAGGTTGCTTGGTTGGCCAAAAAGGGCGTATGCGTTTTTTCCTGAATATATTCAGGAAAAAACGCATACGCCCTTTTTGGCCAAGGGCATCATTGTCGACGTTTTGCCGCTTTTCATGTGCTTTAAAGGCGATTCGAATCGACCTCCTGAAATCTGTTTCCTGCAATTCTGCCTTGCTTTCAGATCCTCTTCGGTGCCTTCCCTCAATATATTTGTGGACGAGAGTTATCATTTATAACTCTGCAGGTTTGTGAATTGCAGTGCCCCTGAGCTCCATTTTTCAACTCGCTTTTTTGGGAGCTGGCCGCAAAAGCGCAGGATCGCCTCAGGCCCTATTCTGGTTCCGGGCGGCAGGCTGAGCCTGTGCTTAATTCCTCTTCCTGATGGGAAAATAGAGTGACCTGTGCCTGTCCCAACACCTAGAGCTAGTCTCTCATTGGCTCCCCCTCTTCCCGTTCATCCTCAGGACAAATTGCAAGCTGTACGGAACGGGAGGTTAAAGGTGCTAATTTCCAAGGAGGGAGATTGCTAGTAAAGCGGCTGGAATGGCGAACCCGAGCACAAGGAGATGAGAAATGAGGTGCGTTTTAGAAACCTTTCCCGATCACACGGTGTACCACCTTCTGGGTTTCTAATGCATGTTTTCGAGGTAGGAAGATGCCCTTGAACCTGGAGATTTGGGACCCATGGGATGGGTAACAGGCAGTATTACTTTAAAGGCTCTGCGTTTGCTCCCCCAACCTCACCAAACCTCTCAGCCCCGAGAGTGTCCACCCTTATGTCTCCTCCAGCTGTGGGTCTAGATATGGTCAATCCAGGTTGCATCACAGCCCCTGAACGAATTTTGTAAGAATTTCTCTCTCTTTCACTGTGTTTGTTTCACGGGTTTTTAAAAGCAATTTATTTTTATAATGGGGTTTAGCTGTTTTTCACGGCTGTGTTTCTGCCGCTTTACAGCCACTTGACTCACTTCCAGAGAGATATCAATACATAGGTTTTAAGATTCTTACTAGTCAGATATATTCTTGTGCGGTGAATAGGGGGTGTTGAGTCCAGTTCATTGAGCAAGGAGTAGGTCTTTCTATTACATATGGGGTTTATGGAACGGTATCTGAGCTCATTTGAAAGCCTTGTTTTATGCATCACCCCACCCCACCTTTCCCGTTAAGAAGCCATAATGTGTTTTCTAAACGTGTGACTCTGTTCTGTCTTGTAATTCAGTTCAAGTGTAGCGGTTTTTACATTCCCTCTATAAGTGATAGCTTATAATAAGTGTGTTTTTCTGTATGACTTATTTCACTTAGAATCGTCGTGGCTAAAGCCACTCATCATGCTGCTACTAGCCTTATGACATTGATTTAATGGCTGAGTGATATTCTATTGTACATAAGGACCACCACTTCTTTATCCATTTTTCTCTTTCCTGGGATATTTAAGGTGTCACGAAGTGGAGGTTCTTGTCAACAGAGCAGCCCCAAACTTTGGGGTGCCTGTGTCTTGCTGATTTTTAGTTTTCCCAATTTATACGCCCATGAGTGGAAGTGCCCTATGCGCTCTAAGCTGTGTTTTTTCGATGCTTCAGGACACACCGTACACTTCTCCAGAGTGGCTGTTGGCAATTTACATCCCGCCCATCAGCATAGCAAGGCTCCCATTTCTCCATGGCCTGTTCTGCATTTCTGGTTTTGACACTTTTTTCCGCATGGCCCTTTTGACCGATGGGAAGCGAGACTTCTTTGTAGCGCTGATTTGCCTTTCCAGGTTGCTTGGTTGGCCAAAAAGGGCGTATGCGTTTTTTCCTGAATATATTCAGGAAAAAACGCATACGCCCTTTTTGGCCAAGGGCATCATTGTCGACGTTTTGCCGCTTTTCATGTGCTTTAAAGGCGATTCGAATCGACCTCCTGAAATCTGTTTCCTGCAATTCTGCCTTGCTTTCAGATCCTCTTCGTTGCCTTCCCTCAATATATTTGTGGACGAGAGTTACCATTTACAACTCTGCAGGTTTGTGAATTGCAGTGCCCCTGAGCTCCATTTTTCAACTCGCTTTTTTGGGAGCTGGCCGCAAAAGCGCAGGATTGCCTCAGGCCCTATTGTGCTTCCAGGCGGCAGGCTGAGCCTGTGGTTAATTCTTCTTCCTGATGGGAAAATAGAGTGACCTGTGCCTGTCCCAACACCTAGAGCTAGTCTCTCATTGGCTCCCCCTCTTCCCGTTCATCCTCAGGACAAATTGCAAGCTGTACGGAATGGGAGGTTAAAGGT
Source organism: Balaenoptera ricei (assembly GCF_028023285.1). NCBI lineage: Eukaryota > Metazoa > Chordata > Mammalia > Artiodactyla > Balaenopteridae > Balaenoptera > Balaenoptera ricei. Next base: position 60,250 of record NW_026777795.1, read on the forward strand.
GCTGATTCTCCAAGGAGGGAGATTGCTAGTAAAGCGGCTGGAATGGCGAACCCGAGCACAAGGAGATGAGAAATGAGGTGCGTTTTAGAAACCTTTCCCGATCACACGGTGTACCACCTTCTGGGTTTCTCATGCATGTTTTCGAGGTAGGAAGATGCCCTTGAACCTGGAGATTTGGGACCCATGGGATGGGTAACAGGCAGTATTACTTTAAAGGCTCTGCGTTTGCTCCCCCAACCTCACCAAACCTCTCAGCCCCGAGAGTGTCCACCCTTATGCCTCATCCAGCTGTGGGTCTAGATATGGTCAATCCAGGTTGCATCACAGCCCCTGTACGAATTTTGTAAGAATTTCTCTCTCTTTCACTGTCTTTGTTTCACGGGTTTTTAAAAGGAATTTATTTTTATAATGGGGTTTAGCTGCTTTTCACGGCTGTGTTTCTGCCGCTTTACAGCCACTTGCCTCACTTCCAGAGAGATATCAATACATAGGTTTTAAGATTCTTACTAGTCAGATATATTCTTGTGCGGTGAATAGGGGGTGTTGAGTCCAGTTCACAGAGCAAGGAGTAGGTCTTTCTATTACATATTGGGTTTATGGAACGGTATCTGAGCTCATTTGAAACCCTTGTTTTATGCATCACCCCACCCCACCTTTCCCGTTAAGCAGCCATAGTGTGTTTTCTAAACGTGTGACTCTGTTCTGTTTTGTAATTCAGTTCAAGTGTAGCGGTTTTTACATTCCCTCTATAAGTGATAGCTTATAATAAGTGTGTTTTTCTGTATGACTTATTTCACATAGAATCGTCGTAGCTAAAGCCACTCATCATGCTGCTACTAGCCTTATGGCATTGATTTCATGGCTGAGTGATATTCCATTGTACATAAGGACCACCACTTCTTTATCCATTTTTCTCTTTCCTGGGATATTTAAGGTGTCACGAAGTGGAGGTTCTTGTCAACAGAGCAGCCCCAAACTTTGGGGTGCCTGTGTCTTGCTGATTTTTAGTTTTCCCAATTTATACGCCCATGAGTGGAAGTGCCCTATGCGCTCTAAGCTGTGTTTTTTCGATGTTTCAGGACACACCGTACACTTCTCCAGAGTGGCTCTTGGCAATTTACATCCCGCCCATCAGCGTAGCAAGGCTCCCATTTCTCCATGGCCTGTTCTGCATTTCTGGTTTTGACACTTTTTTCCGCATGGCCCTTTTGACCGATGGGAAGCGAGACTTCTTTGTAGCGCTGATTTGACTTTCCAGGTTGCTTGGTTGGCCAAAAAGGGCGTATGCGTTTTTTCCTGAATATATTCAGGAAAAAACGCATACGCCCTTTTTGGCCAAGGGCATCATTGTCGACGTTTTGCCGCTTTTCATGTGCTTTAAAGGCGATTCGAATCGACCTCCTGAAATCTGTTTCCTGCAATTCTGCCTTGCTTTCAGATCCTCTTCGGTGCCTTCCCTCAATATATTTGTGGACGAGAGTTATCATTTATAACTCTGCAGGTTTGTGAATTGCAGTGCCCCTGAGCTCCATTTTTCAACACGCTTTTTTGGGAGCTGGCCGCAAAAGCGCAGGATCGCCTCAGGCCCTATTCTGGTTCCGGGCGGCAGGCTGAGCCTGTGCTTAATTCCTCTTCCTGATGGGAAAATAGAGTGACCTGTGCCTGTCCCAACACCTAGAGCTAGTCTCTCATTGGCTCCCCCTCTTCCCGTTCATCCTCAGGACAAATTGCAAGCTGTAAGGAACGGGAGGTTAAAGGTGCTAATTTCCAAGGAGGGAGATTGCTAGTAAAGCGGCTGGAATGGCGAACCCGAGCACAAGGAGATGAGAAATGAGGTGCGTTTTAGAAACCTTTCCCGATCACACGGTGTACCACCTTCTGGGTTTCTAATGCATGTTTTCGAGGTAGGAAGATGCCCTTGAACCTGGAGATTTGGGACCCATGGGATGGGTAACAGGCAGTATTACTTTAAAGGCTCTGCGTTTGCTCCCCCAACCTCACCAAACCTCTCAGCCCCGAGAGTGTCCACCCTTATGTCTCCTCCAGCTGTGGGTCTAGATATGGTCAATCCAGGTTGCATCACAGCCCCTGAACAAATTTTGTAAGAATTTCTCTCTCTTTCACTGTGTTTGTTTCACGGGTTTTTAAAAGTAATTTATTTTTATAATGGGGTTTAGCTGTTTTTCACGGCTGTGTTTCTGCCGCTTTACAGCCACTTGACTCACTTCCAGAGAGATATCAATACATAGGTTTTAAGATTCTTACTAGTCAGATATATTCTTGTGCGGTGAATAGGGGGTGTTGAGTCCAGTTCATTGAGCAAGGAGTAGGTCTTTCTATTACATATGGGGTTTATGGAACGGTATCTGAGCTCATTTGAAAGCCTTGTTTTATGCATCACCCCACCCCACCTTTCCCGTTAAGAAGCCATAATGTGTTTTCTAAACGTGTGACTCTGTTCTGTCTTGTAATTCAGTTCAAGTGTAGCGGTTTTTACATTCCCTCTATAAGTGATAGCTTATAATAAGTGTGTTTTTCTGTATGACTTATTTCACTTAGAATCGTCGTGGCTAAAGCCACTCATCATGCTGCTAATAGCCTTATGACATTGATTTAATGGCTGAGTGATATTCCATTGTACATAAGGACCACCACTTCTTTATCCATTTTTCTCTTTCCTGGGATATTTAAGGTGTCACGAAGTGGAGGTTCTTGTCAACAGAGCAGCCCCAAACTTTGGGGTGCCTGTGTCTTGCTGATTTTTAGTTTTCCCAATTTATACGCCCATGAGTGGAAGTGCCCTATGCGCTCTAAGCTGTGTTTTTTCGATGTTTCAGGACACACCGTACACTTCTCCAGAGTGGCTCTTGGCAATTTACATCCCGCCCATCAGCGTAGCAAGGCTCCCATTTCTCCATGGCCTGTCCTGCATTTCTGGTTTTGACACTTTTTTCCGCATGGCCCTTTTGACCGATGGGAAGCGAGACTTCTTTGTAGCGCTGATTTGACTTTCCAGGTTGCTTGGTTGGCCAAAAAGGGCGTATGCGTTTTTTCCTGAATATATTCAGGAAAAAACGCATACGCCCTTTTTGGCCAAGGGCATCATTGTCGAAGTTTTGCCGCTTTTCATGTGCTTTAAAGGCGATTCGAATCGACCTCCTGAAATCTGTTTCCTGCAATTCTGCCTTGCTTTCAGATCCTCTTCGTTGCCTTCCCTCAATATATTTGTGGACGAGAGTTACCATTTACAACTCTGCAGGTTTGTGAATTGCAGTGCCCCTGAGCTCCATTTTTCAACTCGCTTTTTTGGGAGCTGGCCGCAAAAGCGCAGGATTGCCTCAGGCCCTATTGTGCTTCCAGGCGGCAGGCTGAGCCTGTGGTTAATTCTTCTTCCTGATGGGAAAATAGAGTGACCTGTGCCTGTCCCAACACCTAGAGCTAGTCTCTCATTGGCTCCCCCTCTTCCCGTTCATCCTCAGGACAAATTGCAAGCTGTACGGAATGGGAGGTTAAAGGTGCTGATTCTCCAAGGAGGGAGATTGCTAGTAAAGCGGCTGGAATGGCGAACCCGAGCACAAGGAGATGAGAAATGAGGTGCGTTTTAGAAACCTTTCCCGATCACACGCTGTACCACCTTCTGGGTTTCTCATGCATGTTTTCGAGGTAGGAAGATGCCCTTGAACCTGGACGTTTGGGACCCATGGGATGGGTAACAGGCAGGATTACTTTAAAGGCTCTGCGTTTGCTCCCCCAACCTCACCAAACCTCTCAGCCCCGAGAGTGTCCACCCTTATGTCTCCTCCAGCTGTGGGTCTAGATATGGTCAATCCAGGTTGCATCACAGCCCCTGAACGAATTTTGTAAGAATTTCTCTCTCTTTCACTGTCTTTGTTTCACGGGTTTTTAAAAGGAATTTATTTTTATAATGGGGTTTAGCTGCTTTTCACGGCTGTGTTTCTGCCGCTTTACAGCCACTTGACTCACTTCCAGAGAGATATCAATACATAGGTTTTAAGATTCTTACTAGTCAGATATATTCTTGTGCGGTGAATAGGGGGTGTTGAGTCCAGTTCACTGAGCAAGGAGTAGGTCTTTCTATTACATATTGGGTTTATGGAACGGTATCTGAGCTCATTTGAAACCCTTGTTTTATGCATCACCCCACCCCACCTTTCCCGTTAAGCAGCCATAATGTGTTTTCTAAACGTGTGACTCTGTTCTGTTTTGTAATTCAGTTCAAGTGTAGCGGTTTTTACATTCCCTCTATAAGTGATAGCTTATAATAAGTGTGTTTTTCTGTATGACTTATTTCACTTAGAATCGTCATAGCTAAAGCCACTCATCATGCTGCTACTAGCCTTATGACATTGATTTCATGGCTGAGGGATATTCCATTGTACATAAGGACCACCACTTCTTTATCCATTTTTCTCTTTCCTGGGATATTTAAGGTGTCACGAAGTGGAGGTTCTTGTCAACAGAGCAGCCCCAAACTTTGGGGTGCCTGTGTCTTGCTGATTTTTAGTTTTCCCAATTTATACGCCCATGAGTGGAAGTGCCCTATGCGCTCTAAGCTGTGTTTTTTCGATGTTTCAGGACACACCGTACACTTCTCCAGAGTGGCTCTTGGCAATTTACATCCCGCCGATCAGCGTAGCAAGGCTCCCATTTCTCCATGGCCTGTTCTGCATTTCTGGTTTTGACACTTTTTTCCGCATGGCCCTTTTGACCGATGGGAAGCGAGACTTCTTTGTAGTGCTGATTTGACTTTCCAGGTTGCTTGGTTGGCCAAAAAGGGCGTATGCGTTTTTTCCTGAATATATTCAGGAAAAAACGCATACGCCCTTTTTGGCCAAGGGCATCATTGTCGACGTTTTGCCGCTTTTCATGTGCTTTAAAGGCGATTCGAATCGACCTCCTGAAATCTGTTTCCTGCAATTCTGCCTTGCTTTCAGATCCTCTTCGTTGCCTTCCCTCAATATATTTGTGGACGAGAGTTACCATTTATAACTCTGCAGGTTTGTGAATTGCAGTGCCCCTGAGCTCCATTTTTCAACTCGCTTTTTTGGGAGCTGGCCGCAAAAGCGCAGGATCGCCTCAGGCCCTATTCTGGTTCCGGGCGGCAGGCTGAGCCTGTGCTTAATTCCTCTTCCTGATGGGAAAATAGAGTGACCTGTGCCTGTCCCAACACCTAGAGCTAGTCTCTCATTGGCTCCCCCTCTTCCCGTTCATCCTCAGGACAAATTGCAAGCTGTAAGGAACGGGAGGTTAAAGGTGCTAATTTCCAAGGAGGGAGATTGCTAGTAAAGCGGCTGGAATGGCGAACCCGAGCACAAGGAGATGAGAAATGAGGTGCGTTTTAGAAACCTTTCCCGATCACACGGTGTACCACCTTCTGGGTTTCTCATGCATGTTTTCGAGGTAGGAAGATGCCCTTGAACCTGGACGTTTGGGACCCATGGGATGGGTAACAGGCAGTATTACTTTAAAGGCTCTGCGTTTGCTCCCCCAAACTCACCAAACCTCTCAGCCCCGAGAGTGTCCACCCTTATGTCTCCTCCAGCTGTCGGTCTAGATATGGTCAATCCAGGTTGCATCACAGCCCCTGAACGAATTTTGTAAGAATTTCTCTCTCTTTCACTGTCTTTGTTTCACGGGTTTTTAAAAGGAATTTATTTTTATAATGGGGTTTAGCTGCTTTTCACGGCTGTGTTTCTGCCGCTTTACAGCCACTTGACTCACTTCCAGAGAGATATCAATACATAGGTTTTAAGATTCTTACTAGTCAGATACATTCTTGTGCGGTGAATAGGGGGTGTTGAGTCCAGTTCACTGAGCAAGGAGTAGGTCTTTCTATTACATATTGGGTTTATGGAACGGTATCTGAGCTCATTTGAAACCCTTGTTTTATGCATCACCCCACCCCACCTTTCCCGTTAAGCAGCCATAATGTGTTTTCTAAACGTGTGACTCTGTTCTGTTTTGTAATTCAGTTCAAGTGTAGTGGTTTTTACATTCCCTCTATAAGTGATAGCTTATAATAAGTGTGTTTTTCTGTATGACTTATTTCACATAGAATCGTCGTAGCTAAAGCCACTCATCATGCTGCTACTAGCCTTATGACATTGATTTCATGGCTGAGTGATATTCCATTGTACATAAGGACCACCACTTCTTTATCCATTTTTCTCTTTCCTGGGATATTTAAGGTGTCACGAAGTGGAGGTTCTTGTCAACAGAGCAGCCCCAAACTTTGGGGTGCCTGTGTCTTGCTGATTTTTAGTTTTCCCAATTTATACGCCCATGAGTGGAAGTGCCCTATGCGCTCTAAGCTGTGCTTTTTCGATGTTTCAGGACACACCGTACACTTCTCCAGAGTGGCTGTTGGCAATTTACATCCCGCCCATCAGCGTAGCAAGGCTCCCATTTCTCCATGGCCTGTTCTGCATTTCTGGTTTTGACACTTTTTTCCGCATGGCCCTTTTGACCGATGGGAAGCGAGACTTCTTTGTAGCGCTGATTTGACTTTCCAGGTTGCTTGGTTGGCCAAAAAGGGCGTATGCGTTTTTTCCTGAATATATTCAGGAAAAAACGCATACGCCCTTTTTGGCCAAGGGCATCATTGTCGACGTTTTGCCGCTTTTCATGTGCTTTAAAGGCGATTCGAATCGACCTCCTGAAATCTGTTTCCTGCAATTCTGCCTTGCTTTCAGATCCTCTTCGTTGCCTTCCCTCAATATATTTGTGGACGAGAGTTACCATTTACAACTCTGCAGGTTTGTGAATTGCAGTGCCCCTGAGCTCCATTTTTCAACTCGCTTTTTTGGGAGCTGGCCGCAAAAGCGCAGGATTGCCTCAGGCCCTATTGTGCTTCCAGGCGGCAGGCTGAGCCTGTGGTTAATTCTTCTTCCTGATGGGAAAATAGAGTGACCTGTGCCTGTCCCAACACCTAGAGCTAGTCTCTCATTGGCTCCCCCTCTTCCCGTTCATCCTCAGGACAAATTGCAAGCTGTACGGAATGGGAGGTTAAAGGTGCTGATTCTCCAAGGAGGGAGATTGCTAGTAAAGCGGCTGGAATGGCGAACCCGAGCACAAGGAGATGAGAAATGAGGTGCGTTTTAGAAACCTTTCCCGATCACACGGTGTACCACCTTCTGGGTTTCTCATGCATGTTTTCGAGGTAGGAAGATGCCCTTGAACCTGGAGATTTGGGACCCATGGGATGGGTAACAGGCAGTATTACTTTAAAGGCTCTGCGTTTGCTCCCCCAACCTCACCAAACCTCTCAGCCCCGAGAGTGTCCACCCTTATGCCTCATCCAGCTGTGGGTCTAGATATGGTCAATCCAGGTTGCATCACAGCCCCTGTACGAATTTTGTAAGAATTTCTCTCTCTTTCACTGTCTTTGTTTCACGGGTTTTTAAAAGGAATTTATTTTTATAATGGGGTTTAGCTGCTTTTCACGGCTGTGTTTCTGCCGCTTTACAGCCACTTGCCTCACTTCCAGAGAGATATCAATACATAGGTTTTAAGATTCTTACTAGTCAGATATATTCTTGTGCGGTGAATAGGGGGTGTTGAGTCCAGTTCACAGAGCAAGGAGTAGGTCTTTCTATTACATATTGGGTTTATGGAACGGTATCTGAGCTCATTTGAAACCCTTGTTTTATGCATCACCCCACCCCACCTTTCCCGTTAAGCAGCCATAGTGTGTTTTCTAAACGTGTGACTCTGTTCTGTTTTGTAATTCAGTTCAAGTGTAGCGGTTTTTACATTCCCTCTATAAGTGATAGCTTATAATAAGTGTGTTTTTCTGTATGACTTATTTCACATAGAATCGTCGTAGCTAAAGCCACTCATCATGCTGCTACTAGCCTTATGGCATTGATTTCATGGCTGAGTGATATTCCATTGTACATAAGGACCACCACTTCTTTATCCATTTTTCTCTTTCCTGGGATATTTAAGGTGTCACGAAGTGGAGGTTCTTGTCAACAGAGCAGCCCCAAACTTTGGGGTGCCTGTGTCTTGCTGATTTTTAGTTTTCCCAATTTATACGCCCATGAGTGGAAGTGCCCTATGCGCTCTAAGCTGTGTTTTTTCGATGTTTCAGGACACACCGTACACTTCTCCAGAGTGGCTCTTGGCAATTTACATCCCGCCCATCAGCGTAGCAAGGCTCCCATTTCTCCATGGCCTGTTCTGCATTTCTGGTTTTGACACTTTTTTCCGCATGGCCCTTTTGACCGATGGGAAGCGAGACTTCTTTGTAGCGCTGATTTGCCTTTCCAGGTTGCTTGGTTGGCCAAAAAGGGCGTATGCGTTTTTTCCTGAATATATTCAGGAAAAAACGCATACGCCCTTTTTGGCCAAGGGCATCATTGTCGACGTTTTGCCGCTTTTCATGTGCTTTAAAGGCGATTCGAATCGACCTCCTGAAATCTGTTTCCTGCAATTCTGCCTTGCTTTCAGATCCTCTTCGGTGCCTTCCCTCAATATATTTGTGGACGAGAGTTATCATTTACAACTCTGCAGGTTTGTGAATTGCAGTGCCCCTGAGCTCCATTTTTCAACTCGCTTTTTTGGGAGCTGGCCGCAAAAGCGCAGGATTGCCTCAGGCCCTATTGTGCTTCCAGGCGGCAGGCTGAGCCTGTGGTTAATTCTTCTTCCTGATGGGAAAATAGAGTGACCTGTGCCTGTCCCAACACCTAGAGCTAGTCTCTCATTGGCTCCCCCTCTTCCCGTTCATCCTCAGGACAAATTGCAAGCTGTACGGAATGGGAGGTTAAAGGTGCTGATTCTCCAAGGAGGGAGATTGCTAGTAAAGCGGCTGGAATGGCGAACCCGAGCACAAGGAGATGAGAAATGAGGTGCGTTTTAGAAACCTTTCCCGATCACACGCTGTACCACCTTCTGGGTTTCTCATGCATGTTTTCGAGGTAGGAAGATGCCCTTGAACCTGGACGTTTGGGACCCATGGGATGGGTAACAGGCAGTATTACTTTAAAGGCTCTGCGTTTGCTCCCCCAACCTCACCAAACCTCTCAGCCCCGAGAGTGTCCACCCTTATGTCTCCTCCAGCTGTGGGTCTAGATATGGTCAATCCAGGTTGCATCACAGCCCCTGAACGAATTTTGTAAGAATTTCTCTCTCTTTCACTGTCTTTGTTTCACGGGTTTTTAAAAGGAATTTATTTTTATAATGGGGTTTAGCTGCTTTTCACGGCTGTGTTTCTGCCGCTTTACAGCCACTTGACTCACTTCCAGAGAGATATCAATACATAGGTTTTAAGATTCTTACTAGTCAGATATATTCTTGTGCGGTGAATAGGGGGTGTTGAGTCCAGTTCACTGAGCAAGGAGTAGGTCTTTCTATTACATATTGGGTTTATGGAACGGTATCTGAGCTCATTTGAAACCCTTGTTTTATGCATCACCCCACCCCACCTTTCCCGTTAAGCAGCCATAATGTGTTTTCTAAACGTGTGACTCTGTTCTGTTTTGTAATTCAGTTCAAGTGTAGCGGTTTTTACATTCCCTCTATAAGTGATAGCTTATAATAAGTGTGTTTTTCTGTATGACTTATTTCACTTAGAATCGTCATAGCTAAAGCCACTCATCATGCTGCTACTAGCCTTATGACATTGATTTCATGGCTGCGGGATATTCCATTGTACATAAGGACCACCACTTCTTTATCCATTTTTCTCTTTCCTGGGATATTTAAGGTGTCACGAAGTGGAGGTTCTTGTCAACAGAGCAGCCCCAAACTTTGGGGTGCCTGTGTCTTGCTGATTTTTAGTTTTCCCAATTTATACGCCCATGAGTGGAAGTGCCCTATGCGCTCTAAGCTGTGTTTTTTCGATGTTTCAGGACACACCGTACACTTCTCCAGAGTGGCTCTTGGCAATTTACATCCCGCCGATCAGCGTAGCAAGGCTCCCATTTCTCCATGGCCTGTTCTGCATTTCTGGTTTTGACACTTTTTTCCGCATGGCCCTTTTGACCGATGGGAAGCGAGACTTCTTTGTAGTGCTGATTTGACTTTCCAGGTTGCTTGGTTGGCCAAAAAGGGCGTATGCGTTTTTTCCTGAATATATTCAGGAAAAAACGCATACGCCCTTTTTGGCCAAGGGCATCATTGTCGACGTTTTGCCGCTTTTCATGTGCTTTAAAGGCGATTCGAATCGACCTCCTGAAATCTGTTTCCTGCAATTCTGCCTTGCTTTCAGATCCTCTTCGTTGCCTTCCCTCAATATATTTGTGGACGAGAGTTACCATTTATAACTCTGCAGGTTTGTGAATTGCAGTGCCCCTGAGCTCCATTTTTCAACTCGCTTTTTTGGGAGCTGGCCGCAAAAGCGCAGGATCGCCTCAGGCCCTATTCTGGTTCCGGGCGGCAGGCTGAGCCTGTGCTTAATTCCTCTTCCTGATGGGAAAATAGAGTGACCTGTGCCTGTCCCAACACCTAGAGCTAGTCTCTCATTGGCTCCCCCTCTTCCCGTTCATCCTCAGGACAAATTGCAAGCTGTAAGGAACGGGAGGTTAAAGGTGCTAATTTCCAAGGAGGGAGATTGCTAGTAAAGCGGCTGGAATGGCGAACCCGAGCACAAGGAGATGAGAAATGAGGTGCGTTTTAGAAACCTTTCCCGATCACACGGTGTACCACCTTCTGGGTTTCTCATGCATGTTTTCGAGGTAGGAAGATGCCCTTGAACCTGGACGTTTGGGACCCATGGGATGGGTAACAGGCAGTATTACTTTAAAGGCTCTGCGTTTGCTCCCCCAACCTCACCAAACCTCTCAGCCCCGAGAGTGTCCACCCTTATGTCTCCTCCAGCTGTGGGTCTAGATATGGTCAATCCAGGTTGCATCACAGCCCCTGAACGAATTTTGTAAGAATTTCTCTCTCTTTCACTGTCTTTGTTTCACGGGTTTTTAAAAGGAATTTATTTTTATAATGGGGTTTAGCTGCTTTTCACGGCTGTGTTTCTGCTGCTTCACAGCCACTTGACTCACTTCCAGAGAGATATCAATACATAGGTTTTAAGATTCTTACTAGTCAGATATATTCTTGTGCGGTGAATAGGGGGTGTTGAGTCCAGTTCACTGAGCAAGGAGTAGGTCTTTCTATTACATATTGGGTTTATGGAACGGTATCTGAGCTCATTTGAAACCCTTGTTTTATGCATCACCCCACCCCACCTTTCCCGTTAAGCAGCCATAATGTGTTTTCTAAACGTGTGACTCTGTTCTGTTTTGTAATTCAGTTCAAGTGTAGCGGTTTTTACATTCCCTCTATAAGTGATAGCTTATAATAAGTGTGTTTTTCTGTATGACTTATTTCACTTAGAATCGTCGTAGCTAAAGCCACTCATCATGCTGCTACTAGCCTTATGACATTGATTTCATGGCTGAGGGATATTCCATTGTACATAAGGACCACCACTTCTTTATCCATTTTTCTCTTTCCTGGGATATTTAAGGTGTCACGAAGTGGAGGTTCTTGTCAACAGAGCAGCCCCAAACTTTGGGGTGCCTGTGTCTTGCTGATTTTTAGTTTTCCCAATTTATACGCCCATGAGTGGAAGTGCCCTATGCGCTCTAAGCTGTGCTTTTTCGATGTTTCAGGACACACCGTACACTTCTCCAGAGTGGCTGTTGGCAATTTACATCCCGCCCATCAGCGTAGCAAGGCTCCCATTTCTCCATGGCCTGTTCTGCATTTCTGGTTTTGACACTTTTTTCCGCATGGCCCTTTTGACCGATGGGAAGCGAGACTTCTTTGTAGCGCTGATTTGACTTTCCAGGTTGCTTGGTTGGCCGAAAAGGGCGTATGCGTTTTTTCCTGAATATATTCAGGAAAAAACGCATACGCCCTTTTTGGCCAAGGGCATCATTGTCGACGTTTTGCCGCTTTTCATGTGCTTTAAAGGCGATTCGAATCGACCTCCTGAAATCTGTTTCCTGCAATTCTGCCTTGCTTTCAGATCCTCTTCGTTGCCTTCCCTCAATATATTTGTGGACGAGAGTTACCATTTACAACTCTGCAGGTTTGTGAATTGCAGTGCCCCTGAGCTCCATTTTTCAACTCGCTTTTTTGGGAGCTGGCCGCAAAAGCGCAGGATTGCCTCAGGCCCTATTGTGCTTCCAGGCGGCAGGCTGAGCCTGTGGTTAATTCTTCTTCCTGATGGGAAAATAGAGTGACCTGTGCCTGTCCCAACACCTAGAGCTAGTCTCTCATTGGCTCCCCCTCTTCCCGTTCATCCTCAGGACAAATTGCAAGCTGTACGGAATGGGAGGTTAAAGGTGCTGATTCTCCAAGGAGGGAGATTGCTAGTAAAGCGGCTGGAATGGCGAACCCGAGCACAAGGAGATGAGAAATGAGGTGCGTTTTAGAAACCTTTCCCGATCACACGGTGTACCACCTTCTGGGTTTCTCATGCATGTTTTCGAGGTAGGAAGATGCCCTTGAACCTGGAGATTTGGGACCCATGGGATGGGTAACAGGCAGTATTACTTTAAAGGCTCTGCGTTTGCTCCCCCAACCTCACCAAACCTCTCAGCCCCGAGAGTGTCCACCCTTATGCCTCATCCAGCTGTGGGTCTAGATATGGTCAATCCAGGTTGCATCACAGCCCCTGTACGAATTTTGTAAGAATTTCTCTCTCTTTCACTGTCTTTGTTTCACGGGTTTTTAAAAGGAATTTATTTTTATAATGGGGTTTAGCTGCTTTTCACGGCTGTGTTTCTGCCGCTTTACAGCCACTTGCCTCACTTCCAGAGAGATATCAATACATAGGTTTTAAGATTCTTACTAGTCAGATATATTCTTGTGCGGTGAATAGGGGGTGTTGAGTCCAGTTCACAGAGCAAGGAGTAGGTCTTTCTATTACATATGGGGTTTATGGAACGGTATCTGAGCTCATTTGAAAGCCTTGTTTTATGCATCACCCCACCCCACCTTTCCCGTTAAGAAGCCATAATGTGTTTTCTAAACGTGTGACTCTGTTCTGTCTTGTAATTCAGTTCAAGTGTAGCGGTTTTTACATTCCCTCTATAAGTGATAGCTTATAATAAGTGTGTTTTTCTGTATGACTTATTTCACTTAGAATCGTCGTGGCTAAAGCCACTCATCATGCTGCTACTAGCCTTATGACATTGATTTAATGGCTGAGTGATATTCCATTGTACATAAGGACCACCACTTCTTTATCCATTTTTCTCTTTCCTGGGATATTTAAGGTGTCACGAAGTGGAGGTTCTTGTCAACAGAGCAGCCCCAAACTTTGGGGTGCCTGTGTCTTGCTGATTTTTAGTTTTCCCAATTTATACGCCCATGAGTGGAAGTGCCCTATGCGCTCTAAGCTGTGTTTTTTCGATGTTTCAGGACACACCGTACACTTCTCCAGAGTGGCTCTTGGCAATTTACATCCCGCCCATCAGCGTAGCAAGGCTCCCATTTCTCCATGGCCTGTCCTGCATTTCTGGTTTTGACACTTTTTTCCGCATGGCCCTTTTGACCGATGGGAAGCGAGACTTCTTTGTAGCGCTGATTTGCCTTTCCAGGTTGCTTGGTTGGCCAAAAAGGGCGTATGCGTTTTTTCCTGAATATATTCAGGAAAAAACGCATACGCCCTTTTTGGCCAAGGGCATCATTGTCGACGTTTTGCCGCTTTTCATGTGCTTTAAAGGCGATTCGAATCGACCTCCTGAAATCTGTTTCCTGCAATTCTGCCTTGCTTTCAGATCCTCTTCGTTGCCTTCCCTCAATATATTTGTGGACGAGAGTTACCATTTACAACTCTGCAGGTTTGTGAATTGCAGTGCCCCTGAGCTCCATTTTTCAACTCGCTTTTTTGGGAGCTGGCCGCAAAAGCGCAGGATTGCCTCAGGCCCTATTGTGCTTCCAGGCGGCAGGCTGAGCCTGTGGTTAATTCTTCTTCCTGATGGGAAAATAGAGTGACCTGTGCCTGTCCCAAAACCTAGAGCTAGTCTCTCATTGGCTCCCCCTCTTCCCGTTCATCCTCAGGACAAATTGCAAGCTGTACGGAATGGGAGGTTAAAGGTGCTGATTCTCCAAGGAGGGAGATTGCTAGTAAAGCGGCTGGAATGGCGAACCCGAGCAAAAGGAGATGAGAAATGAGGTGCGTTTTAGAAACCTTTCCCGATCACACGCTGTACCACCTTCTGGGTTTCTCATGCATGTTTTCGAGGTAGGAAGATGCCCTTGAACCTGGACGTTTGGGACCCATGGGATGGGTAACAGGCAGTATTACTTTAAAGGCTCTGCGTTTGCTCCCCCAACCTCACCAAACCTCTCAGCCCCGAGAGTGTCCACCCTTATGTCTCCTCCAGCTGTGGGTCTAGATATGGTCAATCCAGGTTGCATCACAGCCCCTGAACGAATTTTGTAAGAATTTCTCTCTCTTTCACTGTCTTTGTTTCACGGGTTTTTAAAAGGAATTTATTTTTATAATGGGGTTTAGCTGCTTTTCACGGCTGTGTTTCTGCCGCTTTACAGCCACTTGACTCACTTCCAGAGAGATATCAATACATAGGTTTTAAGATTCTTACTAGTCAGATATATTCTTGTGCGGTGAATAGGGGGTGTTGAGTCCAGTTCACTGAGCAAGGAGTAGGTCTTTCTATTACATATTGGGTTTATGGAACGGTATCTGAGCTCATTTGAAACCCTTGTTTTATGCATCACCCCACCCCACCTTTCCCGTTAAGCAGCCATAATGTGTTTTCTAAACGTGTGACTCTGTTCTGTTTTGTAATTCAGTTCAAGTGTAGCGGTTTTTACATTCCCTCTATAAGTGATAGCTTATAATAAGTGTGTTTTTCTGTATGACTTATTTCACTTAGAATCGTCATAGCTAAAGCCACTCATCATGCTGCTACTAGCCTTATGACATTGATTTCATGGCTGAGGGATATTCCATTGTACATAAGGACCACCACTTCTTTATCCATTTTTCTCTTTCCTGGGATATTTAAGGTGTCACGAAGTGGAGGTTCTTGTCAACAGAGCAGCCCCAAACTTTGGGGTGCCTGTGTCTTGCTGATTTTTAGTTTTCCCAATTTATACGCCCATGAGTGGAAGTGCCCTATGCGCTCTAAGCTGTGTTTTTTCGATGTTTCAGGACACACCGTACACTTCTCCAGAGTGGCTCTTGGCAATTTACATCCCGCCGATCAGCGTAGCAAGGCTCCCATTTCTCCATGGCCTGTTCTGCATTTCTGGTTTTGACACTTTTTTCCGCATGGCCCTTTTGACCGATGGGAAGCGAGACTTCTTTGTAGTGCTGATTTGACTTTCCAGGTTGCTTGGTTGGCCAAAAAGGGCGTATGCGTTTTTTCCTGAATATATTCAGGAAAAAACGCATACGCCCTTTTTGGCCAAGGGCATCATTGTCGACGTTTTGCCGCTTTTCATGTGCTTTAAAGGCGATTCGAATCGACCTCCTGAAATCTGTTTCCTGCACTTCTGCCTTGCTTTCAGATCCTCTTCGTTGCCTTCCCTCAATATATTTGTGGACGAGAGTTACCATTTATAACTCTGCAGGTTTGTGAATTGCAGTGCCCCTGAGCTCCATTTTTCAACTCGCTTTTTTGGGAGCTGGCCGCAAAAGCGCAGGATCGCCTCAGGCCCTATTCTGGTTCCGGGCGGCAGGCTGAGCCTGTGCTTAATTCCTCTTCCTGATGGGAAAATAGAGTGACCTGTGCCTGTCCCAACACCTAGAGCTAGTCTCTCATTGGCTCCCCCTCTTCCCGTTCATCCTCAGGACAAATTGCAAGCTGTAAGGAACGGGAGGTTAAAGGTGCTAATTTCCAAGGAGGGAGATTGCTAGTAAAGCGGCTGGAATGGCGAACCCGAGCACAAGGAGATGAGAAATGAGGTGCGTTTTAGAAACCTTTCCCGATCACACGGTGTACCACCTTCTGGGTTTCTAATGCATGTTTTCGAGGTAGGAAGATGCCCTTGAACCTGGAGATTTGGGACCCATGGGATGGGTAACAGGCAGTATTACTTTAAAGGCTCTGCGTTTGCTCCCCCAACCTCACCAAACCTCTCAGCCCCGAGAGTGTCCACCCTTATGTCTCCTCCAGCTGTGGGTCTAGATATGGTCAATCCAGGTTGCATCACAGCCCCTGAACGAATTTTGTAAGAATTTCTCTCTCTTTCACTGTGTTTGTTTCACGGGTTTTTAAAAGTAATTTATTTTTATAATGGGGTTTAGCTGTTTTTCACGGCTGTGTTTCTGCCGCTTTACAGCCACTTGACTCACTTCCAGAGAGATATCAATACATAGGTTTTAAGATTCTTACTAGTCAGATATATTCTTGTGCGGTGAATAGGGGGTGTTGAGTCCAGTT
Source organism: Balaenoptera ricei (assembly GCF_028023285.1). Lineage (NCBI taxonomy): Eukaryota > Metazoa > Chordata > Mammalia > Artiodactyla > Balaenopteridae > Balaenoptera > Balaenoptera ricei. The sequence continues at coordinate 76,632 of NW_026777795.1, forward strand.
CATTGAGCAAGGAGTAGGTCTTTCTATTACATATGGGGTTTATGGAACGGTATCTGAGCTCATTTGAAAGCCTTGTTTTATGCATCACCCCACCCCACCTTTCCCGTTAAGAAGCCATAATGTGTTTTCTAAACGTGTGACTCTGTTCTGTCTTGTAATTCAGTTCAAGTGTAGCGGTTTTTACATTCCCTCTATAAGTGATAGCTTATAATAAGTGTGTTTTTCTGTATGACTTATTTCACTTAGAATCGTCGTGGCTAAAGCCACTCATCATGCTGCTACTAGCCTTATGACATTGATTTCATGGCTGAGGGATATTCCATTGTACATAAGGACCACCACTTCTTTATCCATTTTTCTCTTTCCTGGGATATTTAAGGTGTCACGAAGTGGAGGTTCTTGTCAACAGAGCAGCCCCAAACTTTGGGGTGCCTGTGTCTTGCTGATTTTTAGTTTTCCCAATTTATACGCCCATGAGTGGAAGTGCCCTATGCGCTCTAAGCTGTGTTTTTTCGATGTTTCAGGACACACCGTACACTTCTCCAGAGTGGCTCTTGGCAATTTACATCCCGCCCATCAGCGTAGCAAGGCTCCCATTTCTCCATGGCCTGTCCTGCATTTCTGGTTTTGACACTTTTTTCCGCATGGCCCTTTTGACCGATGGGAAGCGAGACTTCTTTGTAGCGCTGATTTGCCTTTCCAGTTTGCTTGGTTGGCCAAAAAGGGCGTATGCGTTTTTTCCTGAATATATTCAGGAAAAAACGCATACGCCCTTTTTGGCCAAGGGCATCATTGTCGACGTTTTGCCGCTTTTCATGTGCTTTAAAGGCGATTCGAATCGACCTCCTGAAATCTGTTTCCTGCAATTCTGCCTTGCTTTCAGATCCTCTTCGTTGCCTTCCCTCAATATATTTGTGGACGAGAGTTACCATTTACAACTCTGCAGGTTTGTGAATTGCAGTGCCCCTGAGCTCCATTTTTCAACTCGCTTTTTTGGGAGCTGGCCGCAAAAGCGCAGGATTGCCTCAGGCCCTATTGTGCTTCCAGGCGGCAGGCTGAGCCTGTGGTTAATTCTTCTTCCTGATGGGAAAATAGAGTGACCTGTGCCTGTCCCAACACCTAGAGCTAGTCTCTCATTGGCTCCCCCTCTTCCCGTTCATCCTCAGGACAAATTGCAAGCTGTACGGAATGGGAGGTTAAAGGTGCTGATTCTCCAAGGAGGGAGATTGCTAGTAAAGCGGCTGGAATGGCGAACCCGAGCACAAGGAGATGAGAAATGAGGTGCGTTTTAGAAACCTTTCCCGATCACACGGTGTACCACCTTCTGGGTTTCTCATGCATGTTTTCGAGGTAGGAAGATGCCCTTGAACCTGGACGTTTGGGACCCATGGGATGGGTAACAGGCAGTATTACTTTAAAGGCTCTGCGTTTGCTCCCCCAACCTCACCAAACCTCTCAGCCCCGAGAGTGTCCACCCTTATGTCTCCTCCAGCTGTGGGTCTAGATATGGTCAATCCAGGTTGCATCACAGCCCCTGAACGAATTTTGTAAGAATTTCTCTCTCTTTCACTGTCTTTGTTTCACGGGTTTTTAAAAGGAATTTATTTTTATAATGGGGTTTAGCTGCTTTTCACGGCTGTGTTTCTGCCGCTTTACAGCCACTTGACTCACTTCCAGAGAGATATCAATACATAGGTTTTAAGATTCTTACTAGTCAGATATATTCTTGTGCGGTGAATAGGGGGTGTTGAGTCCAGTTCACTGAGCAAGGAGTAGGTCTTTCTATTACATATGGGGTTTATGGAACGGTATCTGAGCTCATTTGAAACCCTTGTTTTATGCATCACCCCACCCCACCTTTCCCGTTAAGCAGCCATAATGTGTTTTCTAAACGTGTGACTCTGTTCTGTTTTGTAATTCAGTTCAAGTGTAGCGGTTTTTACATTCCCTCTATAAGTGATAGCTTATAATAAGTGTGTTTTTCTGTATGACTTATTTCACTTAGAATCGTCGTAGCTAAAGCCACTCATCATGCTGCTACTAGCCTTATGACATTGATTTCATGGCTGAGGGATATTCCATTGTACATAAGGACCACCACTTCTTTATCCATTTTTCTCTTTCCTGGGATATTTAAGGTGTCACGAAGTGGAGGTTCTTGTCAACAGAGCAGCCCCAAACTTTGGGGTGCCTGTGTCTTGCTGATTTTTAGTTTTCCCAATTTATACGCCCATGAGTGGAAGTGCCCTATGCGCTCTAAGCTGTGTTTTTTCGATGTTTCAGGACACACCGTACACTTCTCCAGAGTGGCTGTTGGCAATTTACATCCCGCCCATCAGCGTAGCAAGGCTCCCATTTCTCCATGGCCTGTTCTGCATTTCTGGTTTTGACACTTTTTTCCGCATGGCCCTTTTGACCGATGGGAAGCGAGACTTCTTTGTAGCGCTGATTTGACTTTCCAGGTTGCTTGGTTGGCCGAAAAGGGCGTATGCGTTTTTTCCTGAATATATTCAGGAAAAAACGCATACGCCCTTTTTGGCCAAGGGCATCATTGTCGACGTTTTGCCGCTTTTCATGTGCTTTAAAGGCGATTCGAATCGACCTCCTGAAATCTGTTTCCTGCAATTCTGCCTTGCTTTCAGATCCTCTTCGTTGCCTTCCCTCAATATATTTGTGGACGAGAGTTACCATTTACAACTCTGCAGGTTTGTGAATTGCAGTGCCCCTGAGCTCCATTTTTCAACTCGCTTTTTTGGGAGCTGGCCGCAAAAGCGCAGGATTGCCTCAGGCCCTATTGTGCTTCCAGGCGGCAGGCTGAGCCTGTGGTTAATTCTTCTTCCTGATGGGAAAATAGAGTGACCTGTGCCTGTCCCAACACCTAGAGCTAGTCTCTCATTGGCTCCCCCTCTTCCCGTTCATCCTCAGGACAAATTGCAAGCTGTACGGAATGGGAGGTTAAAGGTGCTGATTCTCCAAGGAGGGAGATTGCTAGTAAAGCGGCTGGAATGGCGAACCCGAGCACAAGGAGATGAGAAATGAGGTGCGTTTTAGAAACCTTTCCCGATCACACGGTGTACCACCTTCTGGGTTTCTCATGCATGTTTTCGAGGTAGGAAGATGCCCTTGAACCTGGAGATTTGGGACCCATGGGATGGGTAACAGGCAGTATTACTTTAAAGGCTCTGCGTTTGCTCCCCCAACCTCACCAAACCTCTCAGCCCCGAGAGTGTCCACCCTTATGCCTCATCCAGCTGTGGGTCTAGATATGGTCAATCCAGGTTGCATCACAGCCCCTGTACGAATTTTGTAAGAATTTCTCTCTCTTTCACTGTCTTTGTTTCACGGGTTTTTAAAAGGAATTTATTTTTATAATGGGGTTTAGCTGCTTTTCACGGCTGTGTTTCTGCCGCTTTACAGCCACTTGCCTCATTTCCAGAGAGATATCAATACATAGGTTTAAGATTCTTACTAGTCAGATATATTCTTGTGCGGTGAATAGGGGGTGTTGAGTCCAGTTCACTGAGCAAGGAGTAGGTCTTTCTATTACATATTGGGTTTATGGAACGGTATCTGAGCTCATTTGAAACCCTTGTTTTATGCATCACCCCACCCCACCTTTCCCGTTAAGCAGCCATAATGTGTTTTCTAAACGTGTGACTCTGTTCTGTTTTGTAATTCAGTTCAAGTGTAGCGGTTTTTACATTCCCTCTATAAGTGATAGCTTATAATAAGTGTGTTTTTCTGTATGACTTATTTCACATAGAATCGTCGTAACTAAAGCCACTCATCATGCTGCTACTAGCCTTATGACATTGATTTCATGGCTGAGTGATATTCCATTGTACATAAGGACCACCACTTCTTTATCCATTTTTCTCTTTCCTGGGATATTTAAGGTGTCACGAAGTGGAGGTTCTTGTCAACAGAGCAGCCCCAAACTTTGGGGTGCCTGTGTCTTGCTGATTTTTAGTTTTCCCAATTTATACGCCCATGAGTGGAAGTGCCCTATGCGCTCTAAGCTGTGCTTTTTCGATGTTTCAGGACACACCGTACACTTCTCCAGAGTGGCTGTTGGCAATTTACATCCCGCCCATCAGCGTAGCAAGGCTCCCATTTCTCCATGGCCTGTTCTGCATTTCTGGTTTTGACACTTTTTTCCGCATGGCCCTTTTGACCGATGGGAAGCGAGACTTCTTTGTAGCGCTGATTTGACTTTCCAGGTTGCTTGGTTGGCCGAAAAGGGCGTATGCGTTTTTTCCTGAATATATTCAGGAAAAAACGCATACGCCCTTTTTGGCCAAGGGCATCATTGTCGACGTTTTGCCGCTTTTCATGTGCTTTAAAGGCGATTCGAATCGACCTCCTGAAATCTGTTTCCTGCAATTCTGCCTTGCTTTCAGATCCTCTTCGTTGCCTTCCCTCAATATATTTGTGGACGAGAGTTACCATTTACAACTCTGCAGGTTTGTGAATTGCAGTGCCCCTGAGCTCCATTTTTCAACTCGCTTTTTTGGGAGCTGGCCGCAAAAGCGCAGGATCGCCTCAGGCCCTATTCTGCTTCCAGGCGGCAGGCTGAGCCTGTGGTTAATTCTTCTTCCTGATGGGAAAATAGAGTGACCTGTGCCTGTCCCAACACCTAGAGCTAGTCTCTCATTGGCTCCCCCTCTTCCCGTTCATCCTCAGGACAAATTGCAAGCTGTACGGAATGGGAGGTTAAAGGTGCTGATTCTCCAAGGAGGGAGATTGCTAGTAAAGCGGCTGGAATGGCGAACCCGAGCACAAGGAGATGAGAAATGAGGTGCGTTTTAGAAACCTTTCCCGATCACACGGTGTACCACCTTCTGGGTTTCTCATGCATGTTTTCGAGGTAGGAAGATGCCCTTGAACCTGGAGATTTGGGACCCATGGGATGGGTAACAGGCAGTATTACTTTAAAGGCTCTGCGTTTGCTCCCCCAACCTCACCAAACCTCTCAGCCCCGAGAGTGTCCACCCTTATGCCTCATCCAGCTGTGGGTCTAGATATGGTCAATCCAGGTTGCATCACAGCCCCTGTACGAATTTTGTAAGAATTTCTCTCTCTTTCACTGTCTTTGTTTCACGGGTTTTTAAAAGGAATTTATTTTTATAATGGGGTTTAGCTGCTTTTCACGGCTGTGTTTCTGCCGCTTTACAGCCACTTGCCTCACTTCCAGAGAGATATCAATACATAGGTTTTAAGATTCTTACTAGTCAGATATATTCTTGTGCGGTGAATAGGGGGTGTTGAGTCCAGTTCACAGAGCAAGGAGTAGGTCTTTCTATTACATATGGGGTTTATGGAACGGTATCTGAGCTCATTTGAAAGCCTTGTTTTATGCATCACCCCACCCCACCTTTCCCGTTAAGCAGCCATAATGTGTTTTCTAAACGTGTGACTCTGTTCTGTTTTGTAATTCAGTTCAAGTGTAGCGGTTTTTACATTCCCTCTATAAGTGATAGCTTATAATAAGTGTGTTTTTCTGTATGACTTATTTCACTTAGAATCGTCGTAGCTAAAGCCACTCATCATGCTGCTACTAGCCTTATGACATTGATTTCATGGCTGAGTGATATTCCATTGTACATAAGGACCACCACTTCTTTATCCATTTTTCTCTTTCCTGGGATATTTAAGGTGTCACGAAGTGGAGGTTCTTGTCAACAGAGCAGCCCCAAACTTTGGGGTGCCTGTGTCTTGCTGATTTTTAGTTTTCCCAATTTATACGCCCATGAGTGGAAGTGCCCTATGCGCTCTAAGCTGTGTTTTTTCGATGTTTCAGGACACACCGTACACTTCTCCAGAGTGGCTGTTGGCAATTTACATCCCGCCCATCAGCGTAGCAAGGCTCCCATTTCTCCATGGCCTGTTCTGCATTTCTGGTTTTGACACTTTTTTCCGCATGGCCCTTTTGACCGATGGGAAGCGAGACTTCTTTGTAGCGCTGATTTGCCTTTCCAGGTTGCTTGGTTGGCCAAAAAGGGCGTATGCGTTTTTTCCTGAATATATTCAGGAAAAAACGCATACGCCCTTTTTGGCCAAGGGCATCATTGTCGACGTTTTGCCGCTTTTCATGTGCTTTAAAAGCGATTCGAATCGACCTCCTGAAATCTGTTTCCTGCAATTCTGCCTTGCTTTCAGATCCTCTTCGTTGCCTTCCCTCAATATATTTGTGGACGAGAGTTACCATTTACAACTCTGCAGGTTTGTGAATTGCAGTGCCCCTGAGCTCCATTTTTCAACTCGCTTTTTTGGGAGCTGGCCGCAAAAGCCCAGGATTGCCTCAGGCCCTATTGTGCTTCCAGGCGGCAGGCTGAGCCTGTGGTTAATTCTTCTTCCTGATGGGAAAATAGAGTGACCTGTGCCTGTCCCAACACCTAGAGCTAGTCTCTCATTGGCTCCCCCTCTTCCCGTTCATCCTCAGGACAAATTGCAAGCTGTACGGAACGGGAGGTTAAAGGTGCTGATTCTCTAAGGAGGGAGATTGCTAGTAAAGCGGCTGGAATGGCGAACCCGAGCACAAGGAGATGAGAAATGAGGTGCGTTTTAGAAACCTTTCCCGATCACACGGTGTACCACCTTCTGGGTTTCTCATGCATGTTTTCGAGGTAGGAAGATGCCCTTGAACCTGGAGATTTGGGACCCATGGGATGGGTAACAGGCAGTATTACTTTAAAGGCTCTGCGTTTGCTCCCCCAACCTCACCAAACCTCTCAGCCCCGAGAGTGTCCACCCTTATGCCTCATCCAGCTGTGGGTCTAGATATGGTCAATCCAGGTTGCATCACAGCCCCTGTACGAATTTTGTAAGAATTTCTCTCTCTTTCACTGTCTTTGTTTCACGGGTTTTTAAAAGGAATTTATTTTTATAATGGGGTTTAGCTGCTTTTCACGGCTGTGTTTCTGCCGCTTTACAGCCACTTGCCTCACTTCCAGAGAGATATCAATACATAGGTTTAAGATTCTTACTAGTCAGATATATTCTTGTGCGGTGAATAGGGGGTGTTGAGTCCAGTTCACTGAGCAAGGAGTAGGTCTTTCTATTACATATTGGGTTTATGGAACGGTATCTGAGCTCATTTGAAACCCTTGTTTTATGCATCACCCCACCCCACCTTTCCCGTTAAGCAGCCATAGTGTGTTTTGTAAACGTGTGACTCTGTTCTGTTTTGTAATTCAGTTCAAGTGTAGCGGTTTTTACATTCCCTCTATAAGTGATAGCTTATAATAAGTGTGTTTTTCTGTATGACTTATTTCACATAGAATCGTCGTAGCTAAAGCCACTCATCATGCTGCTACTAGCCTTATGGCATTGATTTCATGGCTGAGTGATATTCCATTGTACATAAGGACCACCACTTCTTTATCCATTTTTCTCTTTCCTGGGATATTTAAGGTGTCACGAAGTGGAGGTTCTTGTCAACAGAGCAGCCCCAAACTTTGGGGTGCCTGTGTCTTGCTGATTTTTAGTTTTCCCAATTTATACGCCCATGAGTGGAAGTGCCCTATGCGCTCTAAGCTGTGTTTTTTCGATGTTTCAGGACACACCGTACACTTCTCCAGAGTGGCTCTTGGCAATTTACATCCCGCCCATCAGCGTAGCAAGGCTCCCATTTCTCCATGGCCTGTTCTGCATTTCTGGTTTTGACACTTTTTTTCCGCATGGCCCTTTTGACCGATGGGAAGCGAGACTTCTTTGTAGCGCTGATTTGCCTTTCCAGGTTGCTTGGTTGGCCAAAAAGGGCGTATGCATTTTTTCCTGAATATATTCAGGAAAAAACGCATACGCCCTTTTTGGCCAAGGGCATCATTGTCGACGTTTTGCCACTTTTCATGTGCTTTAAAGGCGATTCGAATCGACCTCCTGAAATCTGTTTCCTGCAATTCTGCCTTGCTTTCAGATCCTCTTCGTTGCCTTCCCTCAATATATTTGTGGACGAGAGTTATCATTTATAACTCTGCAGGTTTGTGAATTGCAGTGCCCTTGAGCTCCATTTTTCAACTCGCTTTTTTGGGAGCTGGCCACAAAAGCGCAGGATTGCCTCAGGCCCTGTTCTGGTTCCGGGGGGCAGGCTGAGCCTGTGGTTAATTCTTCTTCCTGATGGGAAAATAGAGTGACCTGTGCCTGTCCCAACACCTAGAGCTAGTCTCTCATTGGCTCCCCCTCTTCCCGTTCATCCTCAGGACATATTGCAAGCTGTACGGAACGGGAGGTTAAAGGTGCTGATTCTCCAAGGAGGGAGATTGCTAGTAAAGCGGCTGGAATGGCGAACCCGAGCACCAGGAGATGAGAAATGAGGTGCGTTTTAGAAACTTTTCCCGATCACACGGTGTACCACCTTCTGGGTTTCTCATGCATGTTTTCGAGGTAGGAAGATGCCCTTGAACCTGGACGTTTGGGACCCATGGGATGGGTAACAGGCAGTATTACTTTAAAGGCTCTGCGTTTGCTCCCCCAACCTCACCAAACCTCTCAGCCCCGAGAGTGTCCACCCTTATGCCTCATCCAGCTGTGGGTCTAGATATGGTCAATCCAGGTTGCATCACAGCCCCTGTACGAATTTTGTAAGAATTTCTCTCTCTTTCACTGTGTTTGTTTCACGGGTTTTTAAAAGTAATTTATTTTTATAATGGGGTTTAGCTGCTTTTCACGGCTGTGTTTCTGCCGCTTTACAGCCACTTGACTCACTTCCAGAGAGATATCAATACATAGGTTTTAAGATTCTTACTAGTCAGATATATTCTTGTGCGGTGAATAGGGGGTGTTGAGTCCATTTCATTGAGCAAGGAGTAGGTCTTTCTATTACATATGGGGTTTATGGAACGGTATCTGAGCTCATTTGAAACCCTTGTTTTATGCATCACCCCACCCCACCTTTCCCGTTAAGAAGCCATAATGTGTTTTCTAAACGTGTGACTCTGTTCTGTCTTGTAATTCAGTTCAAGTGTAGCGGTTTTTACATTCCCTCTATAAGTGATAGCTTATAATAAGTGTGTTTTTCTGTATGACTTATTTCACTTAGAATCGTCGTGGCTAAAGCCACTCATCATGCTGCTACTAGCCTTATGACATTGATTTCATGGCTGAGTGATATTCCATTGTACATAAGGACCACCACTTCTTTATCCATTTTTCTCTTTCCTGGGATATTTAAGGTGTCACGAAGTGGAGGTTCTTGTCAACAGAGCAGCCCCAAACTTTGGGGTGCCTGTGTCTTGCTGATTTTTAGTTTTCCCAATTTATACGCCCATGAGTGGAAGTGCCCTATGCGCTCTAAGCTGTGTTTTTTCGATGTTTCAGGACACACCGTACACTTCTCCAGAGTGGCTCTTGGCAATTTACATCCCGCCCATCAGCGTAGCAAGGCTCCCATTTCTCCATGGCCTGTCCTGCATTTCTGGTTTTGACACTTTTTTCCGCATGGCCCTTTTGACCGATGGGAAGCGAGACTTCTTTGTAGCGCTGATTTGCCTTTCCAGGTTGCTTGGTTGGCCAAAAAGGGCGTATGCGTTTTTTCCTGAATATATTCAGGAAAAAACGCATACGCCCTTTTTGGCCAAGGGCATCATTGTCGACGTTTTGCCGCTTTTCATGTGCTTTAAAGGCGATTCGAATCGACCTCCTGAAATCTGTTTCCTGCAATTCTGCCTTGCTTTCAGATCCTCTTCGTTGCCTTCCCTCAATATATTTGTGGACGAGAGTTGTCATTTATAACTCTGCAGGTTTGTGAATTGCAGTGCCCCTGAGCTCCATTTTTCAACTCGCTTTTTTGGGAGCTGGCCGCAAAAGCGCAGGATCGCCTCAGGCCCTATTCTGGTTCCGGGCGGCAGGCTGAGCCTGTGCTTAATTCCTCTTCCTGATGGGAAAATAGAGTGACCTGTGCCTGTCCCAACACCTAGAGCTAGTCTCTCATTGGCTCCCCCTCTTCCCGTTCATCCTCAGGACAAATTGCAAGCTGTACGGAACGGGAGGTTTAAGGTGCTAATTTCCAAGGAGGGAGATTGCTAGTAAAGCGGCTGGAATGGCGAACCCGAGCACAAGGAGATGAGAAATGAGGTGCGTTTTAGAAACCTTTCCCGATCACACGGTGTACCACCTTCTGGGTTTCTCATGCATGTTTTCGAGGTAGGAAGATGCCCTTGAACCTGGAGATTTGGGACCCATGGGATGGGTAACAGGCAGTATTACTTTAAAGGCTCTGCGTTTGCTCCCCCAAACTCACCAAACCTCTCAGCCCCGAGAGTGTCCACCCTTATGTCTCCTCCAGCTGTCGGTCTAGATATGGTCAATCCAGGTTGCATCACAGCCCCTGAACGAATTTTGTAAGAATTTCTCTCTCTTTCACTGTGTTTGTTTCACGGGTTTTTAAAAGTAATTTATTTTTATAATGGGGTTTAGCTGCTTTTCACGGCTGTGTTTCTCCCGCTTTACAGCCACTTGACTCACTTCCAGAGAGATATCAATACATAGGTTTTAAGATTCTTACTAGTCAGATATATTCTTGTGCGGTGAATAGGGGGTGTTGAGTCCATTTCATTGAGCAAGGAGTAGGTCTTTCCATTACATATGGGGTTTATGGAACGGTATCTTAGCTCATTTGAAACCCTTGTTTTATGCATCACCCCACCCCACCTTTCCCGTTAAGAAGCCATAATGTGTTTTCTAAACGTGTGACTCTGTTCTGTCTTGTAATTCAGTTCAAGTGTAGCGGTTTTTACATTCCCTCTATAAGTGATAGCTTATAATAAGTGTGTTTTTCTGTATGACTGATTTCACTTAGAATCGTCGTGGCTAAAGCCACTCATCATGCTGCTACTAGCCTTATGACATTGATTTCATGGCTGAGTGATATTCCATTGTACATAAGGACCACCACTTCTTTATCCATTTTTCTCTTTCCTGGGATATTTAAGGTGTCACGAAGTGGAGGTTCTTGTCAACAGAGCAGCCCCAAACTTTGGGGTGCCTGTGTCTTGCTGATTTTTAGTTTTCCCAATTTATACGCCCATGAGTGGAAGTGCCCTATGCGCTCTAAGCTGTGTTTTTTCGATGTTTCAGGACACACCGTACACTTCTCCAGAGTGGCTCTTGGCAATTTACATCCCGCCCATCAGCGTAGCAAGGCTCCCATTTCTCCATGGCCTGTCCTGCATTTCTGGTTTTGACACTTTTTTCCGCATGGCCCTTTTGACCGATGGGAAGCGAGACTTCTTTGTAGCGCTGATTTGCCTTTCCAGGTTGCTTGGTTGGCCAAAAAGGGCGTATGCGTTTTTTCCTGAATATATTCAGGAAAAAACGCATAGGCCCTTTTTGGCCAAGGGCATCATTGTCGACGTTTTGCCGCTTTTCATGTGCTTTAAAGGCGATTCGAATCGACCTCCTGAAATCTGTTTCCTGCAATTCTGCCTTGCTTTCAGATCCTCTTCGTTGCCTTCCCTCAATATATTTGTGGACGAGAGTTATCATTTATAACTCTGCAGGTTTGTGAATTGCAGTGCCCCTGAGCTCCATTTTTCAACTCGCTTTTTTGGGAGCTGGCCGCAAAAGCGCAGGATCGCCTCAGGCCCTATTCTGGTTCCGGGCGGCAGGCTGAGCCTGTGCTTAATTCCTCTTCCTGATGGGAAAATAGAGTGACCTGTGCCTGTCCCAACACCTAGAGCTAGTCTCTCATTGGCTCCCCCTCTTCCCGTTCATCCTCAGGACAAATTGCAAGCTGTACGGAACGGGAGGTTTAAGGTGCTAATTTCCAAGGAGGGAGATTGCTAGTAAAGCGGCTGGAATGGCGAACCCGAGCACAAGGAGATGAGAAATGAGGTGCGTTTTAGAAACCTTTCCCGATCACACGGTGTACCACCTTCTGGGTTTCTCATGCATGTTTTCGAGGTAGGAAGATGCCCTTGAACCTGGAGATTTGGGACCCATGGGATGGGTAACAGGCAGTATTACTTTAAAGGCTCTGCGTTTGCTCCCCCAACCTCACCAAACCTCTCAGCCCCGAGAGTGTCCACCCTTATGTCTCCTCCAGCTGTGGGTCTAGATATGGTCAATCCAGGTTGCATCACAGCCCCTGAACGAATTTTGTAAGAATTTCTCTCTCTTTCACTGTGTTTGTTTCACGGGTTTTTAAAAGTAATTTATTTTTATAATGGGGTTTAGCTGCTTTTCACGGCTGTGTTTCTCCCGCTTTACAGCCACTTGACTCACTTCCAGAGAGATATCAATACATAGGTTTTAAGATTCTTACTAGTCAGATATATTCTTGTGCGGTGAATAGGGGGTGTTGAGTCCATTTCATTGAGCAAGGAGTAGGTCTTTCCATTACATATGGGGTTTATGGAACGGTATCTTAGCTCATTTGAAACCCTTGTTTTATGCATCACCCCACCCCACCTTTCCCGTTAAGAAGCCATAATGTGTTTTCTAAACGTGTGACTCTGTTCTGTCTTGTAATTCAGTTCAAGTGTAGCGGTTTTTACATTCCCTCTATAAGTGATAGCTTATAATAAGTGTGTTTTTCTGTATGACTGATTTCACTTAGAATCGTCGTGGCTAAAGCCACTCATCATGCTGCTACTAGCCTTATGACATTGATTTCATGGCTGAGGGATATTCCATTGTACATAAGGACCACCACTTCTTTATCCATTTTTCTCTTTCCTGGGATATTTAAGGTGTCACGAAGTGGAGGTTCTTGTCAACAGAGCAGCCCCAAACTTTGGGGTGCCTGTGTCTTGCTGATTTTTAGTTTTCCCAATTTATACGCCCATGAGTGGAAGTGCCCTATGCGCTCTAAGCTGTGTTTTTTCGATGTTTCAGGACACACCGTACACTTCTCCAGAGTGGCTCTTGGCAATTTACATCCCGCCCATCAGCGTAGCAAGGCTCCCATTTCTCCATGGCCTGTCCTGCATTTCTGGTTTTGACACTTTTTTCCGCATGGCCCTTTTGACCGATGGGAAGCGAGACTTCTTTGTAGCGCTGATTTGCCTTTCCAGGTTGCTTGGTTGGCCAAAAAGGGCGTATGCGTTTTTTCCTGAATATATTCAGGAAAAAACGCATAGGCCCTTTTTGGCCAAGGGCATCATTGTCGACGTTTTGCCGCTTTTCATGTGCTTTAAAGGCGATTCGAATCGACCTCCTGAAATCTGTTTCCTGCAATTCTGCCTTGCTTTCAGATCCTCTTCGTTGCCTTCCCTCAATATATTTGTGGACGAGAGTTATCATTTATAACTCTGCAGGTTTGTGAATTGCAGTGCCCCTGAGCTCCATTTTTCAACTCGCTTTTTTGGGAGCTGGCCGCAAAAGCGCAGGATCGCCTCAGGCCCTATTCTGCTTCCGGGCGGCAGGCTGAGCCTGTGGTTAATTCCTCTTCCTGATGGGAAAATAGAGTGACCTGTGCCTGTCCCAACACCTAGAGCTAGTCTCTCATTGGCTCCCCCTCTTCCCGTTCATCCTCAGGACAAATTGCAAGCTGTACGGAACGGGAGGTTTAAGGTGCTAATTTCCAAGGAGGGAGATTGCTAGTAAAGCGGCTGGAATGGCGAACCCGAGCACAAGGAGATGAGAAATGAGGTGCGTTTTAGAAACCTTTCCCGATCACACGGTGTACCACCTTCTGGGTTTCTCATGCATGTTTTCGAGGTAGGAAGATGCCCTTGAACCTGGAGATTTGGGACCCATGGGATGGGTAACAGGCAGTATTACTTTAAAGGCTCTGCGTTTGCTCCCCCAACCTCACCAAACCTCTCAGCCCCGAGAGTGTCCACCCTTATGTCTCCTCCAGCTGTGGGTCTAGATATGGTCAATCCAGGTTGCATCACAGCCCCTGAACGAATTTTGTAAGAATTTCTCTCTCTTTCACTGTGTTTGTTTCACGGGTTTTTAAAAGTAATTTATTTTTATAATGGGGTTTAGCTGCTTTTCACGGCTGTGTTTCTCCCGCTTTACAGCCACTTGACTCACTTCCAGAGAGATATCAATACATAGGTTTTAAGATTCTTACTAGTCAGATATATTCTTGTGCGGTGAATAGGGGGTGTTGAGTCCATTTCATTGAGCAAGGAGTAGGTCTTTCTATTACATATGGGGTTTATGGAACGGTATCTTAGCTCATTTGAAACCCTTGTTTTATGCATCACCCCACCCCACCTTTCCCGTTAAGAAGCCATAATGTGTTTTCTAAACGTGTGACTCTGTTCTGTCTTGTAATTCAGTTCAAGTGTAGCGGTTTTTACATTCCCTCTATAAGTGATAGCTTATAATAAGTGTGTTTTTCTGTATGACTGATTTCACTTAGAATCGTCGTGGCTAAAGCCACTCATCATGCTGCTACTAGCCTTATGACATTGATTTCATGGCTGAGTGATATTCCATTGTACATAAGGACCACCACTTCTTTATCCATTTTTCTCTTTCCTGGGATATTTAAGGTGTCACGAAGTGGAGGTTCTTGTCAACAGAGCAGCCCCAAACTTTGGGGTGCCTGTGTCTTGCTGATTTTTAGTTTTCCCAATTTATACGCCCATGAGTGGAAGTGCCCTATGCGCTCTAAGCTGTGTTTTTTCGATGTTTCAGGACACACCGTACACTTCTCCAGAGTGGCTCTTGGCAATTTACATCCCGCCCATCAGCGTAGCAAGGCTCCCATTTCTCCATGGCCTGTCCTGCATTTCTGGTTTTGACACTTTTTTCCGCATGGCCCTTTTGACCGATGGGAAGCGAGACTTCTTTGTAGCGCTGATTTGCCTTTCCAGGTTGCTTGGTTGGCCAAAAAGGGCGTATGCGTTTTTTCCTGAATATATTCAGGAAAAAACGCATACGCCCTTTTTGGCCAAGGGCATCATTGTCGACGTTTTGCCGCTTTTCATGTGCTTTAAAGGCGATTCGAATCGACCTCCTGAAATCTGTTTCCTGCAATTCTGCCTTGCTTTCAGATCCTCTTCGTTGCCTTCCCTCAATATATTTGTGGACGAGAGTTATCATTTATAACTCTGCAGGTTTGTGAATTGCAGTGCCCCTGAGCTCCATTTTTCAACTCGCTTTTTTGGGAGCTGGCCGCAAAAGCGCAGGATCGCCTCAGGCCCTATTCTGGTTCCGGGCGGCAGGCTGAGCCTGTGGTTAATTCTTCTTCCTGATGGGAAAATAGAGTGACCTGTGCCTGTCCCAACACCTAGAGCTAGTCTCTCATTGGCTCCCCCTCTTCCCGTTCATCCTCAGGACAAATTGCAAGCTGTACGGAACGGGAGGTTAAAGGTGCTGATTCTCCAAGGAGGGAGATTGCTAGTAAAGCGGCTGGAATGGCGAACCCGAGCACAAGGAGATGAGAAATGAGGTGCGTTTTAGAAACCTTTCCCGATCACACGGTGTACCACCTTCTGGGTTTCTCATGCATGTTTTCGAGGTAGGAAGATGCCCTTGAACCTGGAGATTTGGGACCCATGGGATGGGTAACAGGCAGTATTACTTTAAAGGCTCTGCGTTTGCTCCCCCAACCTCACCAAACCTCTCAGCCCCGAGAATGTCCACCCTTATGCCTCATCCAGCTGTGGGTCTAGATATGGTCAATCCAGGTTGCATCACAGCCCCTGTACGAATTTTGTAAGAATTTCTCTCTCTTTCACTGTCTTTGTTTCACGGGTTTTTAAAAGGAATTTATTTTTATAATGGGGTTTAGCTGCTTTTCACGGCTGTGTTTCTGCCGCTTTACAGCCACTTGCCTCACTTCCAGAGAGATATCAATACATAGGTTTTAAGATTCTTACTAGTCAGATATATTCTTGTGCGGTGAATAGGGGGTGTTGAGTCCAGTTCACTGAGCAAGGAGTAGGTCTTTCTATTACATATTGGGTTTATGGAACGGTATCTGAGCTCATTTGAAACCCTTGTTTTATGCATCACCCCAACCCACCTTTCCCGTTAAGCAGCCATAGTGTGTTTTGTAAACGTGTGACTCTGTTCTGTTTTGTAATTCAGTTCAAGTGTAGCGGTTTTTACATTCCCTCTATAAGTGATAGCTTATAATAAGTGTGTTTTTCTGTATGACTTATTTCACATAGAATCGTCGTAGCTAAAGCCACTCATCATGCTGCTACTAGCCTTATGGCATTGATTTCATGGCTGAGTGATATTCCATTGTACATAAGGACCACCACTTCTTTATCCATTTTTCTCTTTCCTGGGATATTTAAGGTGTCACGAAGTGGAGGTTCTTGTCAACAGAGCAGCCCCAAACTTTGGGGTGCCTGTGTCTTGCTGATTTTTAGTTTTCCCAATTTATACGCCCATGAGTGGAAGTGCCCTATGCGCTCTAAGCTGTGTTTTTTCGATGTTTCAGGACACACCGTACACTTCTCCAGAGTGGCTGTTGGCAATTTACATCCCGCCCATCAGCGTAGCAAGGCTCCCATTTCTCCATGGCCTGTTCTGCATTTCTGGTTTTGACACTTTTTTCCGCATGGCCCTTTTGACCGATGGGAAGCGAGACTTCTTTGTAGCGCTGATTTGACTTTCCAGGTTGCTTGGTTGGCCGAAAAGGGCGTATGCGTTTTTTCCTGAATATATTCAGGAAAAAACGCATACGCCCTTTTTGGCCAAGGGCATCATTGTCGACGTTTTGCCGCTTTTCATGTGCTTTAAAGGCGATTCGAATCGACCTCCTGAAATCTGTTTCCTGCAATTCTGCCTTGCTTTCAGATCCTCTTCGTTGCCTTCCCTCAATATATTTGTGGACGAGAGTTATCATTTATAACTCTGCAGGTTTGTGAATTGCAGTGCCCCTGACCTCCATTTTTCAACTCGCTTTTTTGGGAGCTGGCCACAAAAGCGCAGGATTGCCTCAGGCCCTATTCTGCTTCCGGGCGGCAGGCTGAGCCTGTGGTTAATTCTTCTTCCTGATGGGAAAATAGAGTGACCTGTGCCTGTCCCAACACCTAGAGCTAGTCTCTCATTGGCTCCCCCTCTTCCCGTTCATCCTCAGGACATATTGCAAGCTGTACGGAACGGGAGGTTAAAGGTGCTGATTCTCCAAGGAGGGAGATTGCTAGTAAAGCGGCTGGAATGGCGAACCCGAGCACAAGGAGATGAGAAATGAGGTGCGTTTTAGAAACCTTTCCCGATCACACGGTGTACCACCTTCTGGGTTTCTCATGCATGTTTTCGAGTTAGGAAGATGCCCTTGAACCTGGACGTTTGGGACCCATGGGATGGGTAACAGGCAGTATTACTTTAAAGGCTCTGCGTTTGCTCCCCCAACCTCACCAAACCTCTCAGCCCCGAGAGTGTCCACCCTTATGTCTCCTCCAGCTGTGGGTCTAGATATGGTCAATCCAGGTTGCATCACAGCCCCTGAACGAATTTTGTAAGAATTTCTCTCTCTTTCACTGTCTTTGTTTCACGGGTTTTTAAAAGGAATTTATTTTTATAATGGGGTTTAGCTGCTTTTCACGGCTGTGTTTCTGCCGCTTTACAGCCACTTGACTCACTTCCAGAGAGATATCAATACATAGGTTTTAAGATTCTTACTAGTCAGATATATTCTTGTGCGGTGAATAGGGGGTGTTGAGTCCAGTTCACTGAGCAAGGAGTAGGTCTTTCTATTACATATGGGGTTTATGGAACGGTATCTTAGCTCATTTGAAACCCTTGTTTTATGCATCACCCCACCCCACCTTTCCCGTTAAGAAGCCATAATGTGTTTTCTAAACGTGTGACTCTGTTCTGTCTTGTAATTCAGTTCAAGTGTAGCGGTTTTTACATTCCCTCTATAAGTGATAGCTTATAATAAGTGTGTTTTTCTGTATGACTGATTTCACTTAGAATCGTCGTGGCTAAAGCCACTCATCATGCTGCTACTAGCCTTATGACATTGATTTCATGGCTGAGTGATATTCCATTGTACATAAGGACCACCACTTCTTTATCCATTTTTCTCTTTCCTGGGATATTTAAGGTGTCACGAAGTGGAGGTTCTTGTCAACAGAGCAGCCCCAAACTTTGGGGTGCCTGTGTCTTGCTGATTTTTAGTTTTCCCAATTTATACGCCCATGAGTGGAAGTGCCCTATGCGCTCTAAGCTGTGTTTTTTCGATGTTTCAGGACACACCGTACACTTCTCCAGAGTGGCTCTTGGCAATTTACATCCCGCCCATCAGCGTAGCAAGGCTCCCATTTCTCCATGGCCTGTCCTGCATTTCTGGTTTTGACACTTTTTTCCGCATGGCCCTTTTGACCGATGGGAAGCGAGACTTCTTTGTAGCGCTGATTTGCCTTTCCAGGTTGCTTGGTTGGCCAAAAAGGGCGTATGCGTTTTTTCCTGAATATATTCAGGAAAAAACGCATACGCCCTTTTTGGCCAAGGGCATCATTGTCGACGTTTTGCCGCTTTTCATGTGCTTTAAAGGCGATTCGAATCGACCTCCTGAAATCTGTTTCCTGCAATTCTGCCTTGCTTTCAGATCCTCTTCGTTGCCTTCCCTCAATATATTTGTGGACGAGAGTTATCATTTATAACTCTGCAGGTTTGTGAATTGCAGTGCCCCTGAGCTCCATTTTTCAACTCGCTTTTTTGGGAGCTGGCCGCAAAAGCGCAGGATCGCCTCAGGCCCTATTCTGCTTCCGGGCGGCAGGCTGAGCCTGTGGTTAATTCTTCTTCCTGATGGGAAAATAGAGTGACCTGTGCCTGTCCCAACACCTAGAGCTAGTCTCTCATTGGCTCCCCCTCTTCCCGTTCATCCTCAGGACAAATTGCAAGCTGTACGGAACGGGAGGTTAAAGGTGCTGATTCTCCAAGGAGGGAGATTGCTAGTAAAGCGGCTGGAATGGCGAACCCGAGCACAAGGAGATGAGAAATGAGGTGCGTTTTAGAAACCTTTCCCGATCACACGGTGTACCACCTTCTGGGTTTCTCATGCATGTTTTCGAGGTAGGAAGATGCCCTTGAACCTGGAGATTTGGGACCCATGGGATGGGTAACAGGCAGTATTACTTTAAAGGCTCTGCGTTTGCTCCCCCAACCTCACCAAACCTCTCAGCCCCGAGAATGTCCACCCTTATGCCTCATCCAGCTGTGGGTCTAGATATGGTCAATCCAGGTTGCATCACAGCCCCTGAACGAATTTTGTAAGAATTTCTCTCTCTTTCACTGTCTTTGTTTCACGGGTTTTTAAAAGGAATTTATTTTTATAATGGGGTTTAGCTGCTTTTCACGGCTGTGTTTCTGCCGCTTTACAGCCACTTGCCTCACTTCCAGAGAGATATCAATACATAGGTTTTAAGATTCTTACTAGTCAGATATATTCTTGTGCGGTGAATAGGGGGTGTTGAGTCCAGTTCACTGAGCAAGGAGTAGGTCTTTCTATTACATATTGGGTTTATGGAACGGTATCTGAGCTCATTTGAAACCCTTGTTTTATGCATCACCCCACCCCACCTTTCCCGTTAAGCAGCCATAGTGTGTTTTGTAAACGTGTGACTCTGTTCTGTTTTGTAATTCAGTTCAAGTGTAGCGGTTTTTACATTCCCTCTATAAGTGATAGCTTATAATAAGTGTGTTTTTCTGTATGACTTATTTCACATAGAATCGTCATAGCTAAAGCCACTCATCATGCTGCTACTAGCCTTATGGCATTGATTTCATGGCTGAGTGATATTCCATTGTACATAAGGACCACCACTTCTTTATCCATTTTTCTCTTTCCTGGGATATTTAAGGTGTCACGAAGTGGAGGTTCTTGTCAACAGAGCAGCCCCAAACTTTGGGGTGCCTGTGTCTTGCTGATTTTTAGTTTTCCCAATTTATACGCCCATGAGTGGAAGTGCCCTATGCGCTCTAAGCTGTGTTTTTTCGATGTTTCAGGACACACCGTACACTTCTCCAGAGTGGCTGTTGGCAATTTACATCCCGCCCATCAGCGTAGCAAGGCTCCCATTTCTCCATGGCCTGTTCTGCATTTCTGGTTTTGACACTTTTTTCCGCATGGCCCTTTTGACCGATGGGAAGCGAGACTTCTTTGTAGCGCT
The DNA here is from genome assembly GCF_028023285.1 of Balaenoptera ricei. Classification (NCBI taxonomy): domain Eukaryota; kingdom Metazoa; phylum Chordata; class Mammalia; order Artiodactyla; family Balaenopteridae; genus Balaenoptera; species Balaenoptera ricei. The sequence continues at coordinate 96,665 of NW_026777795.1, forward strand.
GATTTGACTTTCCAGGTTGCTTGGTTGGCCGAAAAGGGCGTATGCGTTTTTTCCTGAATATATTCAGGAAAAAACGCATACGCCCTTTTTGGCCAAGGGCATCATTGTCGACGTTTTGCCGCTTTTCATGTGCTTTAAAGGCGATTCGAATCGACCTCCTGAAATCTGTTTCCTGCAATTCTGCCTTGCTTTCAGATCCTCTTCGTTGCCTTCCCTCAATATATTTGTGGACGAGAGTTATCATTTATAACTCTGCAGGTTTGTGAATTGCAGTGCCCCTGAGCTCCATTTTTCAACTCGCTTTTTTGGGAGCTGGCCACAAAAGCGCAGGATTGCCTCAGGCCCTATTCTGCTTCCGGGCGGCAGGCTGAGCCTGTGGTTAATTCTTCTTCCTGATGGGAAAATAGAGTGACCTGTGCCTGTCCCAACACCTAGAGCTAGTCTCTCATTGGCTCCCCCTCTTCCCGTTCATCCTCAGGACATATTGCAAGCTGTACGGAACGGGAGGTTAAAGGTGCTGATTCTCCAAGGAGGGAGATTGCTAGTAAAGCGGCTGGAATGGCGAACCCGAGCACAAGGAGATGAGAAATGAGGTGCGTTTTAGAAACCTTTCCCGATCACACGGTGTACCACCTTCTGGGTTTCTCATGCATGTTTTCGAGTTAGGAAGATGCCCTTGAACCTGGACGTTTGGGACCCATGGGATGGGTAACAGGCAGTATTACTTTAAAGGCTCTGCGTTTGCTCCCCCAACCTCACCAAACCTCTCAGCCCCGAGAGTGTCCACCCTTATGTCTCCTCCAGCTGTGGGTCTAGATATGGTCAATCCAGGTTGCATCACAGCCCCTGAACGAATTTTGTAAGAATTTCTCTCTCTTTCACTGTCTTTGTTTCACGGGTTTTTAAAAGGAATTTATTTTTATAATGGGGTTTAGCTGCTTTTCACGGCTGTGTTTCTGCCGCTTTACAGCCACTTGACTCACTTCCAGAGAGATATCAATACATAGGTTTTAAGATTCTTACTAGTCAGATATATTCTTGTGCGGTGAATAGGGGGTGTTGAGTCCAGTTCACTGAGCAAGGAGTAGGTCTTTCTATTACATATTGGGTTTATGGAACGGTATCTGAGCTCATTTGAAACCCTTGTTTTATGCATCACCCCACCCCACCTTTCCCGTTAAGCAGCCATAATGTGTTTTCTAAACGTGTGACTCTGTTCTGTTTTGTAATTCAGTTCAAGTGTAGCGGTTTTTACATTCCCTCTATAAGTGATAGCTTATAATAAGTGTGTTTTTCTGTATGACTTATTTCACTTAGAATCGTCGTAGCTAAAGCCACTCATCATGCTGCTACTAGCCTTATGACATTGATTTCATGGCTGAGTGATATTCCATTGTACATAAGGACCACCACTTCTTTATCCATTTTTCTCTTTCCTGGGATATTTAAGGTGTCACGAAGTGGAGGTTCTTGTCAACAGAGCAGCCCCAAACTTTGGGGTGCCTGTGTCTTGCTGATTTTTAGTTTTCCCAATTTATACGCCCATGAGTGGAAGTGCCCTATGCGCTCTAAGCTGTGCTTTTTCGAAGTTTCAGGACACACCGTACACTTCTCCAGAGTGGCTGTTGGCAATTTACATCCCGCCCATCAGCGTAGCAAGGCTCCCATTTCTCCATGGCCTGTTCTGCATTTCTGGTTTTGACACTTTTTTCCGCATGGCCCTTTTGACCGATGGGAAGCGAGACTTCTTTGTAGCGCTGATTTGACTTTCCAGGTTGCTTGGTTGGCCGAAAAGGGCGTATGCGTTTTTTCCTGAATATATTCAGGAAAAAACGCATACGCCCTTTTTGGCCAAGGGCATCATTGTCGACGTTTTGCCGCTTTTCATGTGCTTTAAAGGCGATTCGAATCGACCTCCTGAAATCTGTTTCCTGCAATTCTGCCTTGCTTTCAGATCCTCTTCGTTGCCTTCCCTCAATATATTTGTGGAAGAGAGTTATCATTTACAACTCTGCAGGTTTGTGAATTGCAGTGCCCCTGAGCTCCATTTTTCAACTCGCTTTTTTGGGAGCTGGCCGCAAAAGCGCAGGATTGCCTCAGGCCCTAATGTGCTTCCAGGCGGCAGGCTGAGCCTGTGGTTAATTCTTCTTCCTGATGGGAAAATAGAGTGACCTGTGCCTGTCCCAACGCCTAGAGCTAGTCTCTCATTGGCTCCCCCTCTTCCCGTTCATCCTCAGGACAAATTGCAAGCTGTACGGAATGGGAGGTTAAAGGTGCTGATTCTCCAAGGAGGGAGATTGCTAGTAAAGCGGCTGGAATGGCGAACCCGACCACAAGGAGATGAGAAATGAGGTGCGTTTTAGAAACCTTTCCCGATCACACGGTGTACCACCTTCTGGGTTTCTCATGCATGTTTTCGAGGTAGGAAGATGCCCTTGAACCTGGAGATTTGGGACCCATGGGATGGGTAACAGGCAGTATTACTTTAAAGGCTCTGCGTTTGCTCCCCCAACCTCACCAAACCTCTCAGCCCCGAGAGTGTCCACCCTTATGCCTCATCCAGCTGTGGGTCTAGATATGGTCAATCCAGGTTGCATCACAGCCCCTGAACGAATTTTGTAAGAATTTCTCTCTCTTTCACTGTCTTTGTTTCACGGGTTTTTAAAAGGAATTTATTTTTATAATGGGGTTTAGCTGCTTTTCACGGCTGTGTTTCTGCCACTTTACAGCCACTTGCCTCACTTCCAGAGAGATATCAATACATAGGTTTAAGATTCTTACTAGTCAGATATATTCTTGTGCGGTGAATAGGGTGTGTTGAGTCCAGTTCACTGAGCAAGGAGTAGGTCTTTCTATTACATATTGGCTTTATGGAACGGTATCTGAGCTCATTTGAAACCCTTGTTTTATGCATCACCCCACCCCACCTTTCCCGTTAAGCAGCCATAGTGTGTTTTGTAAACGTGTGACTCTGTTCTGTTTTGTAATTCAGTTCAAGTGTAGCGGTTTTTACATTCCCTCTATAAGTGATAGCTTATAATAAGTGTGTTTTTCTGTATGACTTATTTCACATAGAATCGTCGTAGCTAAAGCCACTCATCATGCTGCTACTAGCCTTATGGCATTGATTTCATGGCTGAGTGATATTCCATTGTACATAAGGACCACCACTTCTTTATCCATTTTTCTCTTTCCTGGGATATTTAAGGTGTCACGAAGTGGAGGTTCTTGTCAACAGAGCAGCCCCAAACTTTGGGGTGCCTGTGTCTTGCTGATTTTTAGTTTTCCCAATTTATACGCCCATGAGTGGAAGTGCCCTATGCGCTCTAAGCTGTGCTTTTTCGATGTTTCAGGACACACCGTACACTTCTCCAGAGTGGCTGTTGGCAATTTACATCCCGCCCATCAGCGTAGCAAGGCTCCCATTTCTCCATGGCCTGTTCTGCATTTCTGGTTTTGACACTTTTTTCCGCATGGCCCTTTTGACCGATGGGAAGCGAGACTTCTTTGTAGCGCTGATTTGCCTTTCCAGGTTGCTTGGTTGGCCAAAAAGGGCGTATGCGTTTTTTCCTGAATATATTCAGGAAAAAACGCATACGCCCTTTTTGGCCAAGGGCATCATTGTCGACGTTTTGCCGCTTTTCATGTGCTTTAAAGGCGATTCGAATCGACCTCCTGAAATCTGTTTCCTGCAATTCTGCCTTGCTTTCAGATCCTCTTCGTTGCCTTCCCTCAATATATTTGTGGACGAGAGTTATCATTTACAACTCTGCAGGTTTGTGAATTGCAGTGCCCCTGAGCTCCATTTTTCAACTCGCTTTTTTGGGAGCTGGCCGCAAAAGCGCAGGATTGCCTCAGGCCCTAATGTGCTTCCAGGCGGCAGGCTGAGCCTGTGGTTAATTCTTCTTCCTGATGGGAAAATAGAGTGACCTGTGCCTGTCCCAACACCTAGAGCTAGTCTC